>NW_011948430.1:2197058-2213399 GCF_000503995.2 Ceratosolen solmsi marchali
AAAAAAAAAAAAACAAAAAAAAAAAAAAAAAAAAAATCAAACAACAATTTTCAAATTATTCGTTACTCCGTCTCGTTAAATAGATTATTGTGTGTAATACTTTATTAAGCAGGCTCGTGGCAATGCCACTGACGATCATGAAATGAATGACTTGCTCATAAATAATTTTTAACTGCGCGGGTCACAACAATACTTAAAAGTTATAACTTACAATAATATTAGTAACATAATATTAGTAAATTATTGATAAAGTTTATAATACTCGGTCATATATATTAGTTAGTATACATATACGCGAATGAATATTTGTTTTCTATAAAAATTCGTGGTTTTACGAATATCGGATGGTAGTGAGATCTTGATTTAAATTAATAATTTTATAAATACGTACGATAAGATTTGTGCGCGAAATCTCAGTATTATTGACAATAGCCTGTAATTTCGCAATTTCATCAGCGTCTACCTTTTTGGACTCTAGCACATCTTTCAATTCTCGATCCAATCTTTCATTCTATATTGAAATAAATAAATAAATAATAAAGTTTCTAAGAGAACGTGTGCTGTAAATGCAAATTTTTCGTTTGTATTAATGAATTAATTACGTTCTCTTCCGCGACCCTGAGTTCCTTATTCTTTTGCCGAATTATGTCATCTATTTGCACTTTATACATCTAAAATATTTAACGAAATTTAAAGAATTTTACCATATTTTTTTTATTTTTTTTTTTTTTTTTTTTTTTAACAAACAGCGATACAAACTTGCGAAGTGTTTTCCACTTTCTTATATTTACTCTTCAATTGCTCGATGTATTCCTCCAATTGCTTATTCTGCTTTTGGAATTGATTCAGCACCATTTCTTTTTCCTAGAAAGCGATCTCATAAACATTATACAAGTTAATAAGTTGAAGTCTATGTAAACTAATATAAATTGTTCCTTACAATTATATATCGAATTAAGGAAGAAAATATAACGAGCAAAAAAGAATCCCTTTTTTTTCTTTTCTTTTCTTTTTTTCTTTTTAATCACTACCACTTTAAATGCAATGCTATATTCTCTTTATCAAAATCTTTCTTACTTTGCTTTAGAGTAATTATTTATACTTTTACAGAAAAATAATAATCAGCAAAAACTGAAAGCCTTAAAAATACATTCGCAATCTCGAAATACGTTCACTTGCTATCTCCATTGCCGTGGTGTGAATCGTTTACTTTAGCGTACTTTAACAAATAATTACGAATCGTATGAATATTTCTTATGTACGTAGACGGACGGTTATAAAATTAATTAGCCAATGCCGTCAATGAATTTACACGCGCCAAAGTAATAATAAACGGAATAAAATTAGGTAAGCTTTCGATTGTTTTTCGAAATTTTACGCAGTCCCGGCAGTATCCAGACAATTAAGAAATTCATCCTAGCTAAGCGGTCGATCGACCTCGTACGGACCGCATTCTCGTTTTTCAGGAGCATGATCTCTGACTCCTGGACTATTGTCATGCCAATATTCTCGACAGGTATATTAGAGGATTTCAGCCAATGATGATCTAAATACTTGTTCCTGAACTGTATGAGCGTCGGCTTCTTGTAGCTCATCAGCTGGGTACTTGGGCCTAACGCGCTGCCCTGAAAACAAGACGATAACTTTCATTACTTTCATTACAGCTTCGTCGCATTTGAATACAATTGCCGGTTGCTCACATTGAAGGACTTGCTGCTCCCCTCCTCAAAGGCATTCTCGCCATCGGTTTGATTCTGATTCACAGTATCTGAAAAAAAAGCACGGTTAATGCCTCGGATCGTCCATCCAATTGCCCGGAGTACATATTTAATATTCTATTCTATTAGTATTGTATTTACATTATGTGATTGTAAATTAATTTATTTCGTAATTCTAAGTATTAGTCGCGTTCTTCCATCCGCATCGAATTCTAATATTTTCAATTACTTACGCACCGATATTTTTCGACTGCGTGTACACGGTTAATCTGTTGTTTTATAATCAATGAGATTTCGGTGTGATATTTAATTGTGGTATAGAAAATATTTATACGAATGACAATATTCTTGTCGAGGATAAATGGAAACAAGTTAAAATTGGTCAAAACGGAAGAAAGACATTAGTCGACATTGCTAATTACTCGGTTCCCGAGGCAACTTAACGACATAAATTTACAATTTTAAATTATTATTTTTTAACGTATATTAGTCATGTTGAATTGATACGACATTCGGAGAAACCGATATTTTTTCGTTTAAAAATAATTTTAAAATGTACCGCTTGACCTAGAAATCTTGTTTGAAGCAAATATCTTATACGCACGGGCTAATTCTTAATTTTTCTTACAAAATAATAAAGAGT
This sequence comes from Ceratosolen solmsi marchali, assembly GCF_000503995.2. Classification (NCBI taxonomy): domain Eukaryota; kingdom Metazoa; phylum Arthropoda; class Insecta; order Hymenoptera; family Agaonidae; genus Ceratosolen; species Ceratosolen solmsi. Next base: position 2,199,420 of record NW_011948430.1, read on the forward strand.
TTATAATAGTTTTAAGAGCAAATTGAAAATTGTAAATACTTTTGTATCTATATTTTATTGAATCAAATAAGAAAATAAGATACGACTATTTCAAATTTGCTTATAGTTAATTTCTGTTCTCATTTGTGCGTCGTTTATAAATTGTAAAGTCGTAAGCTACAAGAATAATAATATAAATAAAAAAAAAAAATGAAATGAAAGCAAAGAAGAAGAAAAATCTTGAATCTTTTATATTTTTATTTTATAATAACTTTCGTGTTAAACATTTTTAAAAACTGCTTCGACAGAGTACTTTGCCGTGAACGTAACTTAATTTATCATACAATTAACCTTATTCTAAATTTTTTGTTTTTTGAAAGTAAATACTTCTAAGCGTCGGTATTGATATTACGAGCTAAAAAATTCAAATAAAATGAATAGGATATATTTGACATTATCAAGTATAAGATTTGTGTCGTTGTTACTTACCAACGACAAGTGATGAACAATTACTGTCCAAATTTGAACATTTAATTAATTTGTCACTCTCTGCATTTACATAATCGAATTTAATCTGAAAGTCATAATTTACATTATGAGACGATGCTCGCAGTCGATTTTACATTCGTTCGCTTACGTTTCTCAATTGATTGAATTGCTCGTTGGTGAGTTTCAATGACTGATAGCCGTGGAGTTCTTTTCTAACAATATCAAGCTCCTTTTCCGCGCAGGATCCCAAACTGATAAGGTGATTGATAACGTCGTCTTGACAAGCATTTTTTAATACAGTTGAATTCCAAAAATTTTTATCCACAATATAATCGCCAAGCTCATAAACGTTTTTTTGATAATCGGGACTCAGTGAAAATATCTCGAATCCGTAATCAATAAAGGACATATCGTTAAAGAACTTTACTAATGGATATTTACAGAATTAAAAGAAAAAAATTATTAAAAAAAAAAATTCTATATTAATAATAAAAAATTTAAAAGAAAAATGTATGTGGGATTCATTAGCAAGATTTACCGGATACTAACGACGCGCTTCTTTTGTTTAAAAGCCATAGTAACATAAACGTGCCGATTAACGTACCTCGACAATTATATTAATTGCTGATTTATTTAATGTTTATTTCCTCGGGGCATAGATTAACAAATGTATTTTAAACGCTTGACCGTGGATATTCGAATTTTAATAATATAATACACCCGGCCGAACATGGTTAAACGAAGTAACTCGAATTAAACTAATGGAAAGCTAACGACCACGAAATCTAAACATATTGCTAAGGTTTTCATTAATAGAGGGAGAAAATCGCTTAATTAAAATTACGAAAATTATTACTATCTTACAGCTACCCACCAACTCCTACCTACAATACACTTTGTTTGCCACTTAAATATTAAATATACAATCGTAAAAATAACCATGTAGACACAAGAATTTTTTACAGTAAAATATTTTATTTCTCATCAGCAGCCATTGCGATGTAAATACAAAATTGCTAAGTCTTTTTTTACAATATAATACTTTTATAAGAATTTTTTCGATCACGTCAAATATAAATTAAGTTAATTTATGCGACCGATGGGGTGTGCGGCGATTCCTTCGTAACTCTTAAAAGCACGCGTTTACAAAGAATTTTCTTAAACAAAAGCTTCGACTAATTTTACCTGCTGCGAGCTCGATCGATATATACTATTTAATTCGAGAGCAACATTTTATAATAAATCCAATAAATCCTTTAGCCTATAACAAATAGTTTGCCCTCGTTTATTCTTATTGCTATAGGAATGTTATTGTACATACAATCTTACAAATCTTATAAATCATCAATCCTCGTTCATTCTTATTGCTACAAAAATATTATTGTACTTTTCATTTATAAGTTATAACAGTAGTAATCAACGAGGCCTAATGATTGCTAAGGATTTTTTATAATAATGCTGCTGTCTAATCGTGAATCAACTATTATTCATCGATGTCGCACCAAGTAATTATTCCAAATTTGTTTCTTCTAAAGACAATTGTTATTAAGGTGCCAGCATTTAGGAGTTACGCTTAGCATTTATGAATTGCCGCACACTCCATCGGCCGCACATATTAATTTAATTTATATTTGTTAAATAAAATTATTTTCCTTGTTCCTCTGGTGATTGGGTACGCGCCCCCTGGCGTCTCCTTGACTAGTCACGCAAGGAGCAACGAGATTTCGCGCGTATATTAAGTATCGAGTAAATTAATTGGCCCGATCCTTTGCGACTCCCCTCCTGCCCCTTTAGGCATAGCCGCGTAAAAGCACCGAGGATGGTACTTCATGCGCGACGTTATTGTTATACAATTTTAAGAAAAGCAGCAACGTCGCGCACAAAGTGCCATCCCCGGTGCTTTTACGAGGTTATGCCTAAACGGTAAGAGGGGAGAAGGGAAGTCACTTGTCGTCTCGGGATGAGTAATCGACAGGCGACCAATCAGAGATGCAGAACGCCTTGGTCATGATGACTGAACTGATGATGATGGTGAGTCTGATGGTGCGATGCACCTGTCGCGTCGTCGTGAAGATTAACTCCTGTTAAGTCCACGATTTCGTCAGCGTCTTCGTCGCTGCCCGTGGCTGCACTTTGCATCGACTGCTGACTGCCGGATGACAGTTGGCTGTTGCGCGAAAAGGAACCCCGACGCGGCATTGCCAAGGCTGCTCTCTGATTTGCAGGCTTAACCGTAATTATCAAGTTCGATGAATTAGCAATCATCATATCTGTAACCTGCAAGTGATTTTTGCGATTTATTATTTTGTATCATCTTGTATCTATTTTGTAGCTTCTTTATATTCACATTTTCAATGCCCGCAATGCGTGATAGTATACTCTAATTGGATGAGAAATGTAGGATACATTAAGGAGGAATGAGTAATCAAGTTTAAACAATGGCCTCCATATCGTTTACTTAACAAAGCATGTTTATCGCGGTCTGTCTCAAAGTACTAAAATGCATAGGTATTCGCAGGCACTTTCATGAAAACCGATAAAAAATGTCTTGTAAGACCGTAGGGACTTTGGACTTTTATGTTGCATTGGATTCTTGCAAGAGTACAAACTTTAGCATAAGACGATCGCTGTCGTCTACAAGCGTCTGGGTCACTTCCTCTTGAGGAACGGTACAAATATAACCGAGGTGATAAATAAAGTGTACCTGATCCAGAGTTTTGCCTGCAACCTCGATGCCATTAACTTCCAGCACCTCGTCGTTAACTGCTAATAAACCCGTTCCCTCCGCAAGGCCACCAGGTACGAGTCTACTTATGAAAACACCAGGAACCTTCTCGAAACTACCTGTGGAACCTACTCTGAAACTCTCGCCATCCTTAATATAAAAACCAAGAGGCTTGTCTAGACCATGTTTTAAAAGTTTCACACGTCTGCATGTCTCTGGTAAAATATCAACATCAATTATCGCCGAGACCTACATAGTACATTAGATTTATAAAATTAATACAAATTTTTTATAGGTTATAAAATTTGATATCGAATTTCTGTACGCTTACTTGTCTAAAATCATGAGGATTTGATATTGCAAGAGGTTTTGGTTTCCCAGGCGTTCCACCAAGTATACTCGATATTATGTTTTTTGGCTTGATTGTATTATAACCATTCATATCGTCGAAGCCATCACCTGCAACAATTACTAGATGCAATCCGATGCACGATATATTATCGCAGTTCTTTGAGTAAAGACTAATTGTCAGTAGCAAAGATACTTATGGCTAATAAAGATACGCACCTTGCCTCTGTATCAAAATTCTTAAAAGTGGTCTAGCAGCGACAAGTGCCCTAGCTAAGTTATTGTCATTATTAATCGGTAAGAGGTCCCCGTCCATAGGATCAGTATACCAAATATTGAAATTCAACTCTGGACCTATATCGTGCCTTTCGGCCAATAATTTTCTGAAGTCCTCGTAACTGGTAGACTCATTTCGATTAACGGAAAATCTTATGATATCAGCATCGAACTATCAGTAACAAAAGATCAGGTAACATTAATTAGACGTGTAAAGACGAATGTATTGCAAGGGACTGGAAAACAAGATCAGGAGCTCGTATCATCCACTTACCTTACTCTTAACAGCAACGATACTGCTATCAACCTGATGGAGTTTATTCTTGGACATTTTTCCAACTTTGAGGGACACCGTTCCGTCACAGTCGTCTTGGCAACAGCCTGTCGGGAAAATGTAGAAAGTGTGAAAAATGCAAAACAGCTGCATATGCGATTGTAATGACGAGCGCACCGTCGGTCATAATGAACAATAGTGCCGAAAATACACGTTCAAACAATTCCAAACGCTATTAATACATAAACACAAAAATATTCTTCGCGATTACCCACGCGTACTATGTCGAAGCCCTACTAACGATCACCAAGTCAGGTTAGTCTCCTTCTTACGCGCGGCTACCAAATGCGTGTCCCCTACCCCACTTCCATCACTGTTACTACCACCTCCATTACCACCACTACCACCTTCACCACCTTCTTCACTACCTTCTTCACAACCTTCTTCTACACCGCCACCAACAGCAGCACCACCACTACCAGTACGACCGTCAATCCGAATGGTTCGATGCAGAAGCGCATTTGCCTCGCGATGGAAATAATGAGCACCGTGTCTCCCCCCCCCCACTCTTACTCTGCCCCTGTGACCGTCTATCCACCTAAACGCCACCACCACCTCCTCTCTCGCTCTCCACCGATCTCCCACCCTGTTCGACCGTCCCGCTACCAACGGACAACAACGACGACAACGATAATGACAACGACACAACGATAACGACGACGACACAATAACGACAACAACGACAATGACAACGGCACAACGACAACAACTACGGTAAGAAGCGATTGTCCCTCACCTCGATTATCCTAGATCGGAGATTAAAATTTTTTAATATGCCAAGCACATACAAAAAGAGTTGTCGTTATTCCCTTCAACCGGGAAATAATCTTACCGTTGGTGCGAGTTGATGGAGAATCTCTTGACTCGCTCTCTCTCTCTCTCTCTCTCTCTCTCTCTCTCTCTCTCTCTCTTCCTATATATATATCTATATATTTCTCCGGGGACGTGCGTAATTTCAGGGCGCGATGCAGGTGTCCCCGTAGCTACGCGCACGACTAATATCGCTTGACCTCGGCGTTCGCTAGCATGAATCAAAACAGCCGCATTTCGATGAAATGAGTGTGTTGGCGTCAGTGCTCGGCATGACGTCACGGACACCTGCTCGCGCTCTCTCTCCTCGACGTCCAAGTCAGCCGTTGCGCCCGTGTGCCGAAGACGTATCGCGCTGGTGATGGTAGCAGCGACCAGCGACCAGCGACCAGTGACCAGCGACCAGCGACCAGCGACCAGCGACCAGCGACCAGCGACCAGGGATCAGCAACCAGCAACCAGCAACCAGCAACCAGCAAACTCACCAATTAGCCTCCAGCTTTTCCGAGCTACTACGAGCTACGGCGGTGCCTTACCACAAAATCAACAGCCACGCACCAACATAATAATGACCGGGAACACTCGCCTCCTCGTCCGGTCTCGGCCTCTCCGTCGAGCTCTCAACTTAGCCCCCCCCCCCCCCGCGCCCCCCCCCCCCCCCCCCCCCTGCCACTGCCACTGCCACCCACACTTTGTCGTGATCCGGGGGGCTACCGCCGTGAAGAGAAATCGCCGTGAGGTGGCCGTGGGCTCCTCGCTAGCACCGCTGGGCCCCGACTCTCGCCTCTTCCCCGATGCACTACACACATCACCGATGCTTCGACGCGTATTGTGCCCCCGCGAACTCAGAGGGGCGGATATTTCGATGCGGAATGCGACGACGGACTTTCTTCCTCAAATCCCGCTTATCGTTTATCATCGATTATTGATGCGGCCACTACTGGCGTGTCTCTTGACGACTTTCCTTCTTTCCTCCGCCTCGCTGCTGCCGTTGCTGCTGCCGTTGCTGCTGCCGTTGCTGCTGCCGTTGCCGCTGCCGTTGCCGCTCTACGTGCCACCCCACCTTAAACACAGCCGACATCAACACGGACGTGCATTCCGATTCCAGCCTCGGCTACGTGTGCGTGCCTGCATTGCGTGCATGCACGCTCCGAGGTAGCTCAGCCTTATGTATTGGAACGTGGAATGCTTTACTAAATTACCGGCCAACGAGCCAATACACCTTTTCCACCTCTCCACACCCCCCAGTCCCACTATCCCGTCATTCCCCTCCGCCACCATCGCCGCTGCCGTTGCCGCTGCTGCCGCCGCCGCAACCATCACCGTCACCGTCACCGTCACCGTCACCATCACCTCCAACCCCCACCACGACCACTTTCTCCTCCGAGCCTGCCACCTTCGCCACCTCCGCTACTACCTCCACCGCGACTACGACGACGATGAGGACGAGGATCGGCGACAATGCCAATGACAACGACTACTCGCAACGGTGTAGTACCGCAATCGCGAACCTTCTTACCCGCGCCTGCATTATTCTTCCAATACGAAAGGTTAAAGCGTTATTGGGGGATATAGGGACGGCGCAGTTGCTGCCGCCACTGGAACGACCGCAGCTGCCGATGCAGACGTACGAGGACGTGTGTCTCACGGCGCAAAGAAAAAATTTTCCGAACGCAAGTCATTATCAACGTGTCGACCTTGTTTTGGTTCTTTTTGTTTTCTTTCCATCGTCTGCCCCGACACTTGTCATTTGCTTTTAATTGCATGAACGCCGTCCTGCTAATGCTTGTACCAACGTAAATTACCGAGCTTATAAAGAAAGAAGAGCGCCAGGTGCGTGGGTTGGTGGGATGGGGGAGGGGGAATGGAGAGGAATGGGGATTGTCTCAATTCGCAATATTTAAATCGTTAAGTCATAACGATCTTAAGTCTTGCTTCGCACAAATCCCTTTAAATTATCTAATGAACTTTATTTATTGAATTTTGATAAATTGTCGATGAGCCGTAGATCGGAATTTTCACGGCCTTCTCCTACTTATCGTGTGTAACGATCGAATTGTAATGTTGCCTTACTTGGCAATAATTCTTCGCAGCTAAATTAAGGAATTGTTCCAAGTATGTCAATGGAAGATTGTTTCGCGGATAATTAATTATCGCTTATATAAATAAACAAAGGTGTAGGAATGCAGACTCGTGTCTGCGTATTTACGTAAATATTGATTGAATTTTCGTTCAAATGCGTGCGTGTAAATTATTGTAAAATTATTCTACACTACTCTCCTTAGATAATAATGAAAGTAAAAAATTATGTAGATAAATGTCGTTGAGAGCAGCAGAGTTGTAGTATTATAAATATTGGAATAATTACTACCGTGCATGGAATGTAAATCGAATTACCTTCCAATTTTCATCGATCGTATTGGAGTTTCCTATATCTATGATTAAGGGAATAAAGTTTTAATAAAAAGAAAGCAATGATCTTTAATATAACAAAACCTATTATCTCTCGTCTCTATCATGAATAACCTACAATTACATCTACATTTACATCTGCATAGATAATCGACTATAAAATCATAACGCTTCCATCGATCCTAATAATTTCATAAGTTGCGTTTAACTATCGCAACTTGTGGAAAGTCAATATTTCAAACTTTTCATATATATCTGTTTATGCCAATAAAAAATAATTCTAAAACGACGGCCATCGTTATTATTATTATTATTGTTATTATTATTGTTATTATTTAATTTTATTTTTTATTTATTTATTTTTTTTTTTTCATTACAGTGAATTATACATTTTGTATAATAAATAAATCTCAATTATTGGACGATAATCTTGACAATTTCTTAAAATTTCAAAATACCAGCAAAATTAATGTAAATAGTTAAAAATTGAAAAACCATAGATACATTTGTCATAAACGATTCCCATTGTTTTCTGTTATTAGCAAATTTTTATGCAATTTATTCTACAGAGCACTTTTTTTTTTAACTTTTTCATGACAAACAATGAGACGAATGGTTTACAAGTAAACAAAGACTTAGTAACAAAGACAAGCGTGAATTTTATATTGAAACAAATCAATTCCACAGTTTAATATGTATCTAATAATAGGCTTATATATCAATTGGATCATGATGCATTTTGATATTTCAATATATCACTATTTATTTTAAAAATATTTTTTATTTAAATTCGAATAAGTTTTTACAACTTCTTAAAATGTTTTTAATTTTTAATGTTGAAAATGATAACAATGACTACTACTAATGGATAAAGATTAAAGTCAACGTATAATAGTATGAATAATCAATGTTCACAAGGTATACAACTTTTGCTTGTATTTTACATATAAATTAGTAATTATACTATAAACATTATTCCTTATCTTTTTGTTAAGATAATTGTAAGATGACACAACGATTATAAATTAGGTAAATTATTTTTGGTAAATTATTATACATAAACTTAATTAATAGTCTTAAAAATTAAGAAGCTAATGAAATAAACAATTTTCATGGTGGAATACAACAGAATGCAGGATAACTATACAACATATTCAGAATGCGAATAGTTAAAGAAAAATATTTGAAGATGCATAAATCTTAAATTAAAACTTACTTTATTATTAATTTTTCTTATATAAATTATAATTACTTTGCATCGGTAAAAAGTATAAATATATATAGTAGGAGGAAATTTTGTCTAAATTTGTCGAATATATGTATTTACGAAATTCTTTGTGACATAAACGTTTTAGTAAGACACTTTTTGATGATATAATTATCTAGCTTGTATCTGATAATAAGTCATATAAAACCATCTCAATTTATTTATTACTAAAAATATTTTGTAAAACAGATCAATATATGCTACAAAATACTTCATTTAATAATATTTATGCAAATCGTGTAAATTCTCAATTTTTCAACACTGATAAGAACAAATTTAATCATATTCTAACATTGATATTAAATGTACATTGGTACAAGTTCGTTCGCTTATCGATTTAGAATTAGACTTTGTATAAGCATAAATACAAAGCACCAATACAATGGTTGAAATCATAATAATATATATTGACATTTACAGTACAGCATATACACATGTAAAAAAACCAGTTTTACAATTTATATATATGTATATATATATATATATATATATATATATATATATATATATATATATATACATACATACATTATATGGCGCAATATGTGCCAAGTAATTTGTACATTGTTTTTTTATATATTTTTTTTTTTTTTTTTTTTTTTTTTTTTTTTTTTTTTTTTTTTTGTAATAATAGAATAATAACAAATTAATTATGCATCGATGCCATTGTTTGAAATGCTTAATTACAAGGAAAAACATAATATACAAATCTTATTCTTATATAACATAATATTTTCTACTTATTACTTGTAAGATGCATTCTTAACGTTATAGAAAGCAGTTGTTAAAACAAATAAATTTCGGATTTACATCTTACAAAGATTTGTTAAATGACTCGATGAATCTTTGAACACATAAAATTATAGTAATAACATTAAATACTAATTAAACTATGTTTTTTTTTTGGCCCATCCAACGCATAGGCATTTTGGAACATAAATTTAAGTTTGTTCGTTTGATAAATTTACGTTTCAATTTTTGTAATAAATTGTATCTTGTAAGCCAATGCAAATACAACAAGAAATTAAAGTAATCTTATATGACTAGGGATTACATAATGTCTTGCATACGAAAGCTTCTTTTAGAACAGAATTTCAAGCATTCGTTGGGTACTTTTCTTTCTCTCCACGTTAAGCTTTTAAAAAAAATTTCGGAACAACAGTTAATTATAGTCTTTTGAAAAATGCGTCATAAGTTTAAAGTATACATTGTTGAGTGCTTAATTAAAATTTCAGCTAACACTAATTATTAACGTTACGACAATTGAATTGAATACAAACAGAGCGAGCACATTATTTATTTAGTGATTGATTGATTGATTGATTGATTGATTGATCGATCGATAGACAAGAAACTCTGTGTTTATGTTTATATGTAAGCAGATTGTAGGCCAACAATTAGTCATTTTAATGTTGAACTAAACGAGTTTGCTGCTTATTAAATATCTTTCGAGCTTATTCGATATTGAACTACATCATTTGCATCGTGATCAAGGAGGTAGAGACAACACGAAGCGATAAGAGTTGGTGCTGACAATCATAGTTAAAAAATTTCAAGGAACTATCGAATAATAATTGCATTCCAAATAAGAAATTCAAAATAAGATTGTTATTATAGCTAATGATGCATCGATTGAATGCCAGTTTGAACGTGAAGTTCGATCATCGCGATGAATCCGACATTAATCATGTGAATTTATTTACAATTTATAACCTTGCCAACAATGTTCAAATAAGGGAACAAACATGTTGGAGCTAAATGTGATTCCAAGGGACAATACATGATAAAAACGAAGAGGTGCGTTTACCTTATACGTGAGCCAAAACCAAACTAAATCTACAGAAAATAAAATAAAATCTAGAATGTAATAAGTCGTTTCTGTAATACCATACATTCAAAGTGCGATATAAATCATATTTTTGGTATGTGTGGTGCGCGCGCGCGCGTGTGTGTGTCTGTGTCTGTATACATATCCATATACTCTGCATTGTACATCAGGTTCTTTAATTCTCTATGATATTAATATGTGATCGGCTTTGTGATAAGCAATCACGATTTTCATCACAGTATTATGAGATTAGATTTGCTATGGCGTCTTGTCAGATCACAAAAAGACACATCGATATACAATGCTTTGTGTCCAAGTCTTCAAATTAATAAAATTATTGAGGAAATTAGAAACATTATCATATGAGAAATCTCTTTGTGATTGAAATAGGTTACAATAAAATTTGTCAGATCTTTGTTATTCGCTTTAGTCTGTTCACGCTGTAACAGATACTATCCACCTATTATTACCTTCGTTTTCAGCATGTATCGTCAGCAAGTAGTCATTCCGAATGATTTTTTATACGGAAAGTATGAATTCTAAAATGACGACACATCTGACGTACCTATAAAAAAAAAAAGAAAAGACAAACAATTAATATCGCAAACGAAATTTTAAATACATTTAATACGCGATCAACGATAAAACGTTAACAGTGTGAAATTAATGCTTAAGTATGCAAAGATTCGCTTAAAAATATACAGGCACACATGATATATACATTCGTCGCGCAATGGACATACGCATTGAACTCCCAGTGCGTATAGATGACTGAACAATACTTACGACACACGAGCCATAATGTACGTGCGTTGCTAAAGCAATTGCAGCCAATAAGTACAGTAGTTGCAGATCTAGAGAAGGTAAAAGGTAAGCAAGACACGCTGTACAAAAGACAGGAAGAAGTATCCACGGCAATATTTCACACCTAGTATTACTCATTTGCGCAACTATTAAACGACACTGAAAAAGAAAAATTAATAAATCCATGAGATTGTGATTGCACGCGTTGATTAGAATATGTAATAATGAAAAAGTTATGTTACACATATATTGGAAAATACTGTTCCAATGGCAAAATAAATAATTCGAGGATCTTGATCGATTATTTTATTAGGAGAGTGCATCACCCAAGTAGTTGCGATCGCAAAAAGTATGGTTAACGGTATTAGTGGTCTTAGCGCTTCAGGCAACGTTCGCATCTTTCCAGTCTTGTCTCTATACGATCTAAGAGACACGGGATGCTCGTTAGAAGCATTTATAAACAACGAACCAGTCGCATTAAGCTACTCGTGTAAATAGAAATTTCACTCACTTGTAAATATTCCACAAGACAACGGGCAGGTTAGACACTAGCGCGCTAACGTACAAAAGCATTTCAAACATCGAGCCAGCGGAGATTCCACCAGGCAAGTCAAACTTCCACGCCGAGTGTCCGGCGACGCTCGTTAAGACAAAGACCACGATGGTCGCCACCATCGACACGTCGTATCCCCATGGCAAGAACAGCACACCCGTATTGTACTTCTCCCAATGACTCAGGTAAAAGTTCACAAACACGTTCCATAAAATGAAATACATCCTCAGGGGCGACACGCTGTGCTCTGTCCTACCAAACACCGAATATATGCAACTGGTTATTAACACAGCTGTCCAACTGTCGAGACCATGATCGAAGAGCTCTCCCAGGGGTCCCGACGTTTGCGTTCTCCTAGCCTGCTTGCCGTCGATTCCATCTGCAAATGTCATTAGTCCCGCAGCTCAAAAATTAGATCGATGACACACTCGCTCGTCTCACTTACCAAGCGTATAAGCCATGAATATATTAAACGCAGCCATCGCAAAAAACCACTTTGGAATGGCAGGATACTGAGGATGATCGTCGCTCGACGCAAAGAAATAATAATCATACATGGCAAACATAATAAAGTTAACGACCGTGAACAGGAAGCCCGCGTACGTTAATGCGTTTGGTGCGACCCATTTTGGACAGTACTGCAATGTAGCAAAGATAATCATTAGTCAGCCATCGACCTCGACAACGTCGAGCAATAATCCACTTACCTGGATCACCCTATCCCAAAACGGGTGCATAACATATAAACTGAGCGGGCTCGTATCCAGCGAGTTGTACTGTAACGGACAAGTTGCGCATTAATACAACAATTAATCAACGCTTGCGTCGCCCCTCTCCCATCCCTTAACAATCCATCATTAATTAACAATAATCATTTACTTTGTAATTCTCGAAGCCCGACAGGTGCTCCTGCGACAAATACTCCATCTCCAAAATCATCGTCAACAAAATTACGTCCTCTTCATCCGAATCGAGATTATTAGAGCGGCCAACCGCGATCAATCGTGACTAGCTGCGGGCTCCCGCTCGCGGCCGTAGGCCCCGGGATAATCAGCCGAAAACGGAGTCCACCAATGACTCGGTCGTCGCTACGGACTTGACTCGCTCTGGCCGATACGGCAACGAGCCGAGAGCGCACGTGTCTCGGCCTGACGAGGTACGCTAACACGATGTCGTGACGATGAGTCTGCCGTTTTACTCTCCTTCTCCGTCCGCTCGGTGGTGGTCCACCACACCTCTCCTTTCCTCGGCCTCAACGCACCTACGACTCCGGCCGCCGAGATATCCAGCCCCGCGCCGCCTCCCTCATTGCTTCCACGGCAATCTAAACTAGGCTATAATATAATAATAATAACCTTGGCCACCGCCACCGCGATCAACACTGGCGCGCGCACCACTAGCGGCATTCACCAAGTCGATCGCGATCCGTCTTATAACCTGGCCTCGTATCAACCCCCGAACCTACCCGCGAAGCTACCCACAATGCTATCCCCGAAGTAACCAACGAGGTTGCCGTTAATAGTACTGGCTGGCTCTGAGACTCGATGTAGTGGTACCGCCGGTGTCCGTGTGTCCTCCTCCTCCGTTTTCACGTTGTCGTTGGGAAGGAGCGCGTTAGGGGCGCTGCACGACGAGGCCGAGAAGGCCCGTGGCTCGTAATCGCTCTCTGCTCCCTTGTCCCTCACCCTCAACCGTTCCCGCTCGACACCACACCACCACCACCACACAAACCGGCAATACAAAAACCCAAGCACCCTCCGCCCCTCGTGTCCCGCACAACCGCACGGCTCGCGCCCTCGTCCTACCCCAAGGCTTTATGTATGCGCGCGCGCGCTACCCCTCTCGCCCCGCCAGTCGCGCTATCGGATGGGCGGACGGACGCGCACGTGCGCATGAAAAGTGTCGCTGCCGACGTCGACGCTCGAAAGTCGTTTGAACGATCAGGCGACGTCCGGAGACTCCTATGCCAGTTAAACTTGACGCTTCTTTTCAAAATAGAGAGAATCCGCGCCGCTGGATACCTTCAATACTCATATCATTTGACTGCATATCTATATAAGAGCCCTACTTAACGAGCATAGCTACTCCACGGACGATATATCTGCTTCTTTCTCTACGGTCGCGCGCTTCTTCCGCCTCTCCCCCCCCCCCCCCC
>NW_011948430.1:2213409-2223238 GCF_000503995.2 Ceratosolen solmsi marchali
CGCGCTCCTTCCGCCCCCCCCCCCCCCCCCACACTTTATTGCACTCAATTAGTCATTGCAATTGTTGGTGGCGGCGCATACGAGCGGTGCATCATGGCTCTCGACATACGCGAATGAAGCGCGTAACGAGCGGCTGGTCAATTGGCATTGGTCGAGCTCGAATTAATAAAATTCCACCGACTTTTCATCGTTTCGTGCACATTAATTGATCATCACTCGCTATTATTGAGTAATTCCATACGCTTCGGAAGTTATCTTGCACTAATTAGCTTGAGAAGCCTATTATCGTTAATGCCATATAAGTTATGGCAAGAGCAATAAAAATCCTAACAGCAATTGCATTCTAATGTGCAAGATCGTTGGTCTACATTTTTTTTTTTTTTACGCTGCAATCCCTTACTTATTAATGTCATTTTAATTTACCACCAAATTTCCAATCCCAAATCCTACTTTACTTACTTTTCTATTACTAGTCTGCTATTATTAATCTCCATTACAGGTCGATTATTGTTGTATCGTTGCTGTTGCTGCTACTAGTACCACTACTACTATTATAATTACAATTATTATTATTATTAATTAATTAATTATTATCACTATTATTAATAAATAATCTTTCGTAATGCGTCTTACGAAAGAATTCTGTTTTTTCTTTTGTCATCGTTCTTAATTGTTTTCTTATATATTTCAAAGTCATTTTTTTTTTATCGACTCTGTAATTATTATATGCTCGCAATTTGTTTCAATATACTGACATGTAATTGAATAGTTAATCATTTATTTTCGAAAAATGGAATGAAATTGAAAAAATTGAAAACGCGTTTTGCTTGGAGAAAACAAAAAACGTATTTTTTCATGAAATTCTTTTCTCTCGTTATACGTAGATGTAAGTTTTTAATTTGTTTTACATAAACTTTAAAGTGCCGATTATTTAGTTTTCTTAGAAACGAAAATACAAAGCTTTGATTTTAATATTCTGTTGGTCGTTACGTTGCTACGTTTTTACATGCATAAATTATTCTACTTTTTTTTACTTTAAACTCTGGTATAGTGATTTTATTACGTACCTCCTCCTTCCATCAAGTCCATATTGAATTTATAAATTTCATTAATACGATTGTTAATAGTGCCTATAGAAATACACCATGTGCATGTGTGTGTTTACGTTTACGTTTTCACGCTTCCATTCGCCAAGCGCGCGCGTGTGTGTGACATGTTGTGCACGCGCATAAATGTGTGCACGGGGCTGACTGTCGTGTATAATAAATACCTTTTCTCATTTCAAATGTTAAGCTTTACCTTTTATAAATTTTTGGAAAAATACAATTTTGCATACTTACGTTATAATTTATTTAATATTTGTACGATAAAATACATCACTACTTTGTCTGAAAATGTTTTGAACTTGTGTTGTTGTTCGATCGCCGATATTAGGCCGAAATAGTGTGGTGGTAAAAGAATTCTGCAGCTACGATTCCAACTATCAACTTTCAAGTAAATTTTTAGCCCTCGATTACTCATAATGGATTCATCACTCATTTATTATGCATATGTATTATTTAAATAACTCTAGTTTCGTTTTTCAGCCATCAACAGCTTCAATAATCCGTATTGAATTGGGAGTTAACCTCAATTTCAACTAGAACTGATAGAGATATCAAATTTAAATGCGATGTCGTTGATTTTTCGAGTAATTTTAACGAAGAAAAGATTTTATTCATGTTCATCGAGCTCAAATATTTTGAGGATTGCATTCAATGTACCATCGACGTTCACTGATAACATTAGGCACAAAGTTAATGCATTACATAAATATAATTATTGAATTTTGATTGTCTTACAATTTGTAATTTGTAATTTGTGTTTCCTTCCCAGACATTAGTGCCTTTGTCGTCGATTATACGAAGGAATAATTCAACTGCGACTAATATAAATCCCATATCAAAGAATGTAAAATCCATGGAAAGCGATGAAAGGCAAACTATTTATAAGGCAACATTAGCTCAACATATTCGTAACATTAAGTGTTTATCGTTGTTCACCTCGTTACTTGGAATAGTATCTCAGCCATTTATATATGTAAAAGTACTTTCTGGGACAACGGCACCATCCGTATCATTATCCATATGCGGTATATTGTGCATATTTACATTTGGGTCACCCATATTACTTCATTTAATTACCAAAACCTATATTGTAAATATCGATTATATTCCCAAAAATGATAAATACATCGCTACAGTTTATAACTTTTTTGCAATGAAACGGAAGGTATAAGCTTTTAAGTCTACATTATAGAAATTTAATTAAGAAGAAAATGATGTCTTAACATTCTACATAGCTAAACTAACGTAACTTCAAATTTCAGATTGAATTTACTCCAGCCGACATAACCATACCGACTGTTCTTGGAATATTTACAACTTGCGCCATTAAGCAAGCCAATGTATTTATCGACGCGAACCAATTTCTAGATCAAAATCATTATATAAAAATTATGGGATACGACAAGCCCTTCAAGCTAATGGATGATAATCATGATAAAAAAGAATAAATATTTCTATTGGTATTCATTTTATTGTAACTGTACATTCACCACGTGGCTCATTTTATATTTCAATTAACCTTGCAAGGTACTCTAATTACAAAATATATACATTGTACAGAATTTTTTTGTGCAGGTTAGTTGTAAAATTTACTGCTGTTTTAATGGAAAATGATAATTTTAAATATTATATAGGAAACCTGTTTCGTTAACAATTTCTCGACTACTGACAATAATTAATAGTTCATAATTAATAATAGGTCGATCGGTCAATCACATCAGGTATTATTATCATTATTATCATTATCGTTATTATTATTATTATTATTATTATTATTATTATTATTGTTATTACGGTTTGATAATATGTGGCGTAAAAAAATATGATTAACCATGATCTTCAGTCGTTTTGACATGATTTTGACAAAATGCAACATTGTGCTTGATGGTTTATCGCTATACAGGCATACAACATACGTTATACAACATCATACAGGGAAAGATCACAGATAACATGTTAATCAGATATAATGCAAAAGGGATATCAAGATACAAATTCAGTCCAAAAATTTTAAGCTGGCAAAAGATCAAAGTCATCGGACACGTGTACCATTGGTACATGAAGATCTTCTATTTGTGGGGTAACTTTGAATTCGCAAAGTCCGACTTCTTTCAATTTCCATTCCCAATCCATGCGTTGAACGGCGTGTAACGATTCTGCTTCATTGTGATGTCTCAATAACATCGCTTCCTAAAATACAAAATTAGCCAATGATAGCTTTAAATTTGAATATTTAAATATAAGAATATTTGTACATCTGAAATATTAATTTATTGATTTCTTGGAAAAATTGAATATCTATTAACTAATCTGTATTTAATTTCTGCACAAACGTGTTAATACATTGTAATGTAACAACTATATCGGCGAAAATTATAAATCAACAACACACGACATTTTAAATAATAAATAGAATGTAAATAGAATTATCTGATTTTTAAAAATATTTGAAACATTCGTTTGAGTAAGCATGGACTTTATTGATTGGAGTTTCTAATATTGCAGATAATATTAGAATTCAAATTGCTCACGCACGCGCAGCTATTCACCATTTAAAAAAGAAATTGACAATACATTCGTGAAGACTCGAAGCAACAAATCGTTCGATTATTTAGCATACATCGTTATCCGATTGCCTAGAATTTCTTTGTAATTCCGACATTCCAGTGTACAAGAGCTAATTCAGTTAATTTATATAAATTAAACTCGAAATGGGATGGGATATATTCACGTAATCGCATTGAGAAATTTGAGAAATTAGCATCGATACGCTCTCCCTATAACTCTAATCATACATTTCAATGTAACGCAACGATTTGCATTGAAATTACATCGCTTTGCCTAATTATCACAGTTCAAGTGTTAAAACTACCATGGAATAATATCCAATGCTTATTATAATGATTATTTTTAAACAGTTTTTTTTTTTACGTGCAGCGAACGTACGACGACGAATGCCACAATAATCCAATGAATACAAACCTTAATTTTTTCCCACTTATCATCGACGTCTTGTAACCAACTTAAAAATAGTCGGCCGTTATATCGACTTCTCGCATTTCTGTCCTTCTCCTCCTGCTCAGGTGTTATAACGTTATAAACCTCCTCGTCTTTAAGAATCGTGCAAACTGAAAATGGAAGCGATTGATTGGCGAGAGCTCTAGCAGCTCTACCGTGTACTCTAAGAATTTCCTGCTCCACCGACAAGACTAGTTTTTCCTTTTCCACAACGTGCTGCATTCTTAATCTATATCGTTCCTTTTCTTGATCCACGTACAAATCCTTCATCGGAGTTAACAGATTAACTGGCGGATTGATATTCGGCTCTTTATTAGCGTTACCAGCTAAAACGTAGGTGCAGCGGTTCATTAGATAATCTTTGAAACCCTGTGGTGGCTTCGGCTGAACTGGGAACAAACCCTTCCGCCTTCGCTCGATCTGCGGACAATCATTGGACAAGGCCAAATAAAACACATTAATTAACTTCCTTGGTGACTTGGAAGGAATAATTTAGTTAAAAACGCGCGAATCAATTCATTGTGTATTGGGATAATTTATCGCGAGTCCGTGACGGGAGAATCGAAATTTTTCCAAATTACCAGCGAATTAAATGGCCAACACGGAAACACAGCGAAACGGCTCTCAAACGATCTTGACAATAATTTTCGAATATATTAAACAGCAGCCCCGACGATCGTGCGCCACTTATTCGAGAAAACGACGAGCAAGCAGCTTACTCACTTGTTTCCTTATGTTCAAGAATAATTGATAACAATTCGTGATGGGCTGGTCGTGCGGATGAATCTCTGGTCCAGTACTCGTAGCCTCGGGTGTTTCGTTGGCAGCGGCCGTCGCCGCGGCCTGCTGAGCTTCCTTGCTAGTTTTCATCTTCCGTTTCCTCGGGTGCAGCTCGACGGGCGCTTGAGCGGACGAGTTGGGCGTCTCGCCGCCGCTGTCCTTCTTCGCGCTACCGTCCGACGTGTCGCCGACCTCTTTCTTCACCTCGCCGCTCTTCTCGCACTTATCCGCGGCGTTGCTCGACTTGATCGCCGGACTGCTTTGGGCGGGTGAATCCATCGAGGCGGACTTGCCGGCCTCGGACACGCCGCTCGATTCCGGCGTTGGCGAGTGATGCCTCTGCTGTGGGGAGGAATTGTTGGACCGATCCGCGGCGTTAGCCGGTAAGGGCGACGAGTTGGCGTAGCTACCGTTCCCGGATAGGCTGCTCGAGGCCTCGCGGCTGGCCGTGGCACCGTTGTTCGCCCCGTTGCCCGAGCGGTGGGAGCTTCTGAGGACGCGCTGATGGTGCGTCGAACGAGACTCGTTATCCAGGGCACCGCTAAAGTCCTTCTTCTCGTCGCTCTTCGACGTCGTTACGCTGTTCTCCAATGGGCTCGTGGTGCCGCTCGCCGCCGCGGAGGCGCCCTGCTCCTTGTCCATCGAGTCGTTGCTGTTCGAGCTCGCGACGACGTAAGGCAGCTGGTGGCCACGATTGCAGGTGCTCTTCCCGTTGCGGTTGCCCTGCTCTTGCTCGGACGTCGTGCTTTGGGG
Organism: Ceratosolen solmsi marchali; assembly: GCF_000503995.2. Classification (NCBI taxonomy): domain Eukaryota; kingdom Metazoa; phylum Arthropoda; class Insecta; order Hymenoptera; family Agaonidae; genus Ceratosolen; species Ceratosolen solmsi. Next base: position 2,219,067 of record NW_011948430.1, read on the forward strand.
TATGACGATTTTAAGGGGCGGCACTTTCGGCGCCGAGTTACAGTCCGAATTCTTGGAGCGCTCGTCCTCACCGTCGGACTCCGCGTTCGACGGCGTGCCTCCCTTGGGATTATTCGCGGTCGAGCCCGCGGAGGAGTTGGAGGGCTTCGGGCTATTCGCACTCAAGGTCGCGCTTGGGCTCTTGCGGTCGGTATTCACGGAACTGCTATTCTGGCCGCCTTTCGCCGACATCGCTCCGGCTGCTTGCTTCCCTGACTTGGTACACTGTTGACAATTGAAAGCGACGAATTACTCGTACGATACATAATGTGTTATTTCGTCGCGTAGTTCTCGCATTCGACCGTGATCTTTCCATCAAAAGCCGAAAAAACAAAACAAAGAAATAAAGAAAGAAAGAAACGGTAGTGATCCACTATAATTCTACAACATATAAAAGGTGAATTTGTTGAAATTTGAAAATTAAAATATATATTTTTAAATATATTGAAAATTGCTCTGAAAGTGACAATTAATTACTTGATTTTAATTGGCGCGACAAAGCCCATGCGGATACGATAGTCTCGAATCGTACGTATTATTGTCGCTGATGCGTAAATGGTGATTGTAAATGGCAAATTAAATAAACATCCCCGAAAGGAGACATCTCCTCGTGGGAGGAAATCGTTAACGATAATAATTCATAGGGATTATTATTTTGAGCGTTTCTTTTATTCTACCAACTACGTTCCAACATTTGCATTCCAATGGAATCGTTCGAGACTTGTCATCCCCACCTACATAGCATAGCTTCGCTCCGTAGTACGAGAAACCTCGAAGCACCCGGTCACTTACTTTTTCGGCAATGGCAGCGCTACTTCTGCTCGCGGCTTGCCTACAGCTGGCAGCAGCCTTGACACCACCAGCCGTATCCTTTCCAGGCTCCGTATCCTTCTTCTTCCTCTTGCGGCCTTCCTCGTCTTGCTCGTCTGCCTGGGCGCTCTCGCTGTCGAATGCTCGTTTCGTCGCGGAGCTCGCGGTGACGGAGACGGCGGGTGAGGTTGTGGTGATCATTGGCTCATCGGGCATGGCACTCGACACCGAGGATGCAAGGGCCTCGGCTGCGGAACCGCCCCCCGCGCCCGCCGACCCGGAACTGGACGACGTGCCGATCCCGGGGCCTCCGCTTATCGTCGACGAGGCCACCGACGAGCTCGTTATATTTGGGCCTACGTTACCGGATACACCTATGTTATTGTGTTGCTCGTGAGATAAATGTTACGTCAACGATGAATTAATTGCGCGATGATTAAACGTATTTTCGTTGGGGAGTTCGTGATGTTATTTTCCTACAGTACAATGAATCTGCGTGAGAAAGTATTTATTACCATTTTTAACGTTATGTTTGTCCTTGGCAGTTGGATATTTTCGTTTGGCGATTTAATTGACGATGCGAGTAAAGTGTTTATTTTGCTTTAGATTGCAATTCGGCTGCGTATAAGTAGAAAATTAAATAAACACACGCATCGCAAATAATAAATTCAACGGTAGAAGCTAAAAGTAAGAAGAAGACAGAGAAGAGGAGGCACAATTAGCGATAACGAATATGTTATTAGGGGCCGTTCGTGAGTGTCGCTTTTAGTGAATTAATTCATATGAAATAATTGCTATTGCCGTCCTGTGCAAGACGAACAGTAATTGGTTACTATTGGACAATGATTGAATATTCATGAAAACGTGCGTCGTCAAATGATCGCTGAAGTAATAATAAATGAAGTCACGTGTAATAATATAATGCTAGATCAACGTATTATGTTGGCAACGTCATTAAAAGCACATACAATACGGCATTGAATGAGACGACGTATTAAAAAATGTCAAATATTGCCTATAAATACCCTTAATTTAATTATTTTTAATGCTTTGTAATCCCTACGTTGATTATTGCTCTCTATATTTTACAAACTGCTAAATCTAATAAGCTACGTGGATTAATATGCATTATATAAATTATTCGTATAGTTTCCGTAAGGCACATTCCCGACATATTATCATTTTATCCGCTATTTATTGAATGTTCGCTCGTGAAATTTTAACCTTTAATAATTGGCTTAATTAAACTCGCTTACGTATTTGTGATAAAACTTATATTTTCGATAAAACGTTATTCACCCTCGCAATATCATAGTAAAGATTTATTTTTGTTTCTTTCGCGAATCTAAAATAGCAATTTGCAATGATATTCAAATAGCAAATCATTGTATAAGCACGCATATACTTTAGTAATAAATAAATATAATATTTTTATGAGCATAGTTTCAATGTGCTGCTAATGATTAAATTGTAAATCGTAAATTAGAATTTAATCGTCGAGTATATGCACGATTTCTTCGTTTCAACTTAATAACAGAAGATATACTTATTTAAGACCTACAAAGTTATGCGTTTAAATATAAAATACAATAATAATAACTTTTTTTTTTAATAGAAGAAACCTATTGCAAATTAGTTTAATAGGTTCATCTCCTAAATCATGTATACATTTTGGCATACAATATATATGTATATATATATATATATATATATGTATATATATATAGATATATATATGTACATATGTATATATGTAATGTATATATATATATATATATATAGTCAGAATGATTTTTGGATACATTAATTGGACAAAATTGTTGCAATTACGATAAGGTTTTAAAAAAAGGTCTTCAAACGTAAACGACAATGCGAAATACTATAAAAATAAACAGTAGATTTACAAAATTCTAGCTCCGCGAGAATATTTTGATAATTTCACGATTTTGGCTTTGGTGAAAGTTCATAATCGTTTAAAAGCTTAAAAAGTTAAAAAGAAAAAAATTGTAAATTTCACCGAGTTTTTGCTACATTCTCCGATGCCCATAGAGTAATTATAGATGAATCGGATTTTTCTTTTCGTTTATCGAAAGCTATTGCAACAATACCATAAATTTCACATGGAGCTTTTACATATTTTTGCATTAGTCGTTGTAAGCGTACTTCTTGGCATATCGATTGTGGAGGCCAATGAACTCCGCGACTTTTTACGCGCATCGTGATCTTTTCATGCTTCGTGTTAATTGCCGTAGCAAATCGACTCGCGCATCTATCAATAAAATAATATCCACGTCGTAGTCAAGGAATTCCTTCGAGTCAGCAACAAGAAAAAGAAATGACAATGACTCCCAGACCCCCGTCGTACCTGCCGGTCCAGCGCTACCGACAACCCCGGCGGCACCAACTCCGCTCCCCTGGCTATTAGCGGAGGAAGCCGATAACGCCGCGGACGCGCCATCCTTATTGTCCTTTTCGGGATTAGGATTGGGCGAGGAGCTCGAGCCTCTAACGGGCGTAGCTTCCTTCGAGCTCTTGAACTCGTACACGTCGCCCCCGTCGGCCGACGACGACGATGACGACGACGACGACGACGAGTTGTTGCTGTTGCTGTTGTTGGCATTGGCGCCGCCGCCGCTGGTATTGACGCCCCCTACCCCGGCCCCATTGCTGCTGCTATTGCCGCCGCCACCGCCGCCAGCGCCGCTGCTGGAGCTGCCACTCGCGGTGGCCAGGGACGAGCCGCCCCCGATCGACGATTTCACCTGTGAAGGCTCCATCTGACTCGAGCTCTGCAAAGCCATTTTTATAATGATTAAGCTTCGCGCCAGTTGCTTAGGCCCACGGATGCGCGCGACTCGCCATTTGCAGCTGGACTTTTACAGGATTCACCCTGCGAAAGCAAACTCTCGGCGCCCTTCCATTTGTCGTTAAAGCGTAGGCATACGATTTTTAATAAATACAAGGGCCAAGCTTAGATGTTAGAGCTCATTATGTTTCCAAGGTGCGGACATATCATATGGAGTATCACGCTTTTCAAAACAATATTATTAACTCTTCCTTTGCTTTCACCTTCTATTATTTACAAACTAATTTACATTACATTTTTTTTCATCCTTTTCGTTATTTTCATGCTCTTCATTGACAAAGTTAAAGTTCGCCGAAGGCCTCATTATCATATTAACCATTTCATATTTAAAACGTAAATGAATACTTCATAAAGGCTTCATAATTCAAAATGTTGGTTTAATATATATATATATATATATATATATATATATATATATATATATATATATATATACAAATATATTTGTTTATAGCGT
>NW_011948430.1:2223352-2252153 GCF_000503995.2 Ceratosolen solmsi marchali
TATATATATATATATATATATATATATACAAAGTTATTTGTTAATAGCGTGAAGGGCGTTGTTTAATCGAGGAAAATTTATTCAGAATTGAAGAATGCAAAGCGCACTAAAACACTTTTGCAATAGAATCGAGAATAAAAGCACTTGAGAACAAATAACGTAGAATATTTTCCTTTTGGCTTTTAATTGCCATTTATAAGCAGTTATAGGATTATTATCGTTGCGACCAATGGGGCATTATAAGCTTGACCGAATTCACAAATATGTTAAAAAACGTTAGAAATTGTATGGAATTGTAAATACACGTTTATTAATAAGAATTCGTTTTTACTGTTAGAAATAAAAATGCTAATTACCGATATTTGATTGTGAAATCAATTGAACAAATAAAGTTAAGCATTATGTAGTGTGTAGAAAATATAAAATTATCTTGTTAATTGAAAATAATGAGAAATAAAGGAAAGATGGGGGAATGAAGAGGGGGCGAGGAGGGGGGGGGGAGTGATAAAAATATATAAACAAAAAAATTATCGTACAATGTAAAGACAGATCTTTATTTATTCAGAACAAAATGATAGATCGAAGCTTCTACTGCCATACTCATCAAGAAATGTCGTAACTGCCATTTTAACGAATACGAGATAAGATTACAACCGTAAAATTAAATCATGATTTTTTTTTTAATTTAATTTTAATCGAAAGCTGAAGATTGACAAAAAAAAAAAAAAATAAATAAATAAATAAATAATCGTTAAAACTTGATATTATAATCATTTGTCAGCTAATGTAAATACTTACATTTACAATTGTAATTGGAAAATTACAATTGATATTGTAATTTTGAGCATATTCGTCTTGGCATGACATACATGCACATTAACGTGCCTTTTGAAAGCCTTTTAATCTGCAAACTTTGTAGAATTATATGAACGGAAAGCGTATTATTTATCGTAAAAGACTGTTTTGAAAAATTCTGTTTTATTAATTATTTCTTTATTTCATTGTTATTATTATTATTATTATTATTATTATTATTATTACTAATTATTTTCGAATTTACTGTTAAGATTTAGTAAATTATTTTCACTCGCGTAAACGAGGCGATAGTGCTTATAAACGAGCCTCGGCCATAAGAACGATGAAAGAAGATAACGAAATTTTACAGTTCGAGTAGCGCCAGCGAGTAACGTAATAATAAATAATCCTCCTCCCAGGCTCGCCAATGCACGGATTGGTTATTTACGTGCTTTATAGCATTTTACGTGATGTGCAACTCCGTGTAAGGTGACGCGACACATTGTAACATTGATAGCGATCATTGGATACGTATTGGCTGTCGCGTTTGCGATTGTTAAAGGCCATTGTCTCGGTGTAGCTCGCGCAAGTGCTGGTACGTCAAGGTGAGCGGCAGCAGCGAGCGTCGAGGCGAAAAATCTCGGATTCGAGTGAAAAGGCCGTCGTGAGACAAAGAGAGAGAGAGAGAGAGATAGAGAGAGAGATAGAGAGAGAGAGAGAGAGAGTGAGTGAGTGATTTAGTGAAAGAGATAAAGGTAGAGAGGGAGCGATTTAGTGAAAGAGATAGAGATAGAGATAGAGAGGGCGGTGGGAGACAACCCGCCCCCACTCGCCGTTATAAAATTCGACTGGCTCGCCGAGCGCCAGTGTGTCACTCGAGGAGCGAGGGCAAAAAATTGAGGAGATCGCTCTAGACGGCCGATTAATAATCCCCTTGCGACTCTCGACATCGTCGAGTAGCCGTGGTGAGGAGGAGGTCGGGAGGGGGAGTGGAATGTCGCCGCTGGACAAAAAGTACCGGCGCGGCCGGGAATAGGTAAAGGGACGCTGCACCAGCGATTCACGGGACTCACCAGCGACGAGGAAGATCCTGCTGACTGGCGCGAGGATGCGTTCCCTTGGCCTCCGACGGCGGCGCTCGTGCCCTGAGCGCCTGCTGTGCCCTTCTTCTCATCCCTCGTGGCGCGCACCTGATTCAGCCGTAGGGTCACGCGACCCGAGCTTCCGCCTCCAGGCTGCTGCTGTCCACTACCTCCCGTCGCCTGTCTGTCCACTGCCAAACGATAAGAAGATATAGGAATTATTCACAGGCGGGCAAGTCACACGCTCACTCGATCTCCTCTCTCTCTCTCTCTCTCTCTCTCTCTCTCTCTCTCTCTCGCTTTCTGTTGGTCACCTCCTTTGTCCTTTATTTGAGCCTGCGGACGGGCGTATCTTGCGCGCGTCCACGTCTCTCTCACTGGTCCAGCTACTACGTACAAGCGCGAGACTGCGAGTTGATCGCGTACGAGGCAGCGAGACACGACGGCTGTTTCCTCTCCACGTCCCCTTCTCCGTGAGCCACGGTGAGGCTCGTGCACCCCACCTCCCACTTATAGTCGTCGCCTCTCCCTCCCGAGATCCTATCCGAGCTTATGCGTATAAACTGTGTTGTATACACACCGATAAACCACCAATTTCAAAATCATCTTCCGTCTGCCCCCGCCGCTACGGCCGCTGCCGCCATCGTCATCGCCACCTCCACCGTCAACGCTGATCCCTATATGCCATAATCGGCGCGGTGGGGCGACATTACTTTTGATTCCGGGAACTCGGCGACGATGGCCCCCGTATAACCTCTTTGCGCAGGCCGAATGTCATTTATGTCGTTCATGTCGGCACGCGGGGTGAACAGAACAGGCCAATGGTTCCGGCTGCCAATAAACGACGTGGGTCGGGTACGCTGAACGCGACGATGAATTGGACCGTGGGCGGACGGGGGGGGGGGACAAAGAGGAAGGAGCTGGCAGGACAACCCGGGGCACTCACCTTTGTTTTGAGGCGGTGTCCTGCGCATCTCATAGGGGGTCCCAGCGCCCTCGGCGTGCTGTAGCAAGCGGCCTGCCTGCAATTGCGAGGACGTCGACGACGAGGGCACGTCCGGGTCGTTGCGCTCGGCGGCAGCGCACTCGGCGGGCGAGCCAGCGGCTACGGGGCTCTCCGCCCCGGTGGCCGTCCTTACCTCGTCCGGCGAATCCGAGCCTGCGAACCCTCGTTTCTCGTTTTAATCAAGAGCTCTCTGGGCACTCGTCGAGCGTCGCGCCCGCACACACACGGGCATACACATACACGCGCGCGCGCACCACAGCCACCACCCGCCGCTCTCCTCTTTTTATGCGCGCATAATTAATAACCGTAGGTTAGCGACCAGCTACGAGCCTATCGGCTGGTCGCCCTCGCTGCCTGTAGGACTCTTCCGCACTGTTTCCCACTCTCTCGCCTTCGAAAATGGCAGTAATCCAATATTGCAGTAATGCAGCGTTACGGTCTGCCCTGGAGGGCGAATATTTAACCTCAAAATCTATGCGCCGCAACTGCCATGGGTTCGCGTACGTGTATTTAATCGACGCACGACTGGCTTACCGTTACCACCGTCTACTACTCCCTTTAGCTGCTTTATTTCATTCTCTCTCTCTCTCTCTCTCTCTCTTTCTTTCTTTCTTTCTTTCTTTCCTTCTTCTCCTTTCTACCTTCCTTCCCTCTATCTCTATTTACTTCTTTTCGTTTCTATCTTTCTCCCTTTCACCCTCTCTCGCACTCTTTCGCACCCTCACGTTGTCTTACACGTTGCTTCTCGTGAATGTGCGGTTTGACTTTTTCTCTTTCACTTGTGTAAATAAAGGAGCTACGGCGTAGCGAGTCGAGCGTCGGCGCAACTACTATGGTCCTCCCTCCTACTCACTCACTCATCTCTCATGCGCGCGCGCAAGCGCACACTACACACGCGCTCTCCTCTCGTGTCGTCTCACGGTCGACGTGCACGGCAGCGGCGCTCGTACTTTGCGAGCCAAAGAGCAGCAACGAGGTCTGCTGCACGGGTACCCGGTCGACGTGCCCGAGGCGGTATGCGCGGATTATAGTTCTGTCTCGATTGGGCGGTGACGATTCCGCTGCGGATTCGGACCAACCTCAACCTCAACCTCAACCACCACCTCCACCTCCACCTCAACCTCAACCACCACCACCTTCTCTTTCTCTTTCTCTTCCCCGTCTTCTTCCGCGGACGGAGGTTCAGCGGCGTCATCTGGTGGCAAACCGTGGGTTCCTGTTGCCCGACCTTAAGGAGGTAGGATGCACGCAAGCCGCATCGTTTGTTATTGCAGAATTTTTTTTTACAATTTGTCTTCTTTTTCTTTTTTGAAGACGAAGACGAAGACGAAAACGACGACGAAGAAACGGAATCAGAACAAAAGGCCTTGAAATACCAAACATCCGGGGAAAAACTTATGAGATTTACGGCGAATATCTAATTGCAAATGCCTAATGTATTTCGGCGATGAAACGATTTCGTTCGGCCCGGTATTTCTTACCCAATTATGCACGTGCAATAGCATATAAAGTAGTTTTTTTCTTAACTATATAAAAATTTATTTCGCGCGGATGATCCTTGTTATAATAAGTTCCACGAACATTCGTGCAAAAATCACAACAAAGAAAATAAAATTCGATTAAACGCTGATAAACGAGTGCGATTTTACATAATCATTTATACTCTTCTATACTCTACATACACCATTGACACTTTATTCTTATCATTTTCAATAATTGTATGTTCATTGTTGAATTTAATTAGTATCTCACCTGAGGCAAACGTAGTGGCATCTATGCATATATTTAAAGAATTTCCTATGCTCTCTTAAGCGTTTTAAATTTTCTTAAAAATTACCTCATTGGCATTCAGACAGAAGGCAAATTCAAATTTAATATTCAAGTTTTACTATTAAAATAAATGTAATTGTACATTTAAAAACTGTTTGTAATATAGTCATTTAATTGAAATGGATTATTAAATGCATGATATAAAAATCAAATAAAATTTGTGGAAAATTGTTTAATTTCCGAAAGCTTACTTCTCTTCATTGAAATGTTCCTATAAATGAGCTGTTATATAAATTTTTTTAAATCTATCTCTTCAAAACATTACAAGAAAATTTTATTTACGTTATCTTTAAACTAAGGATTTTCTATGCATATTTCACATGCGCGCGCGTGCGCACGCATACACAGAGAGAGAGAGAGAGAGAGAGCCACATAAAAAATGTAAACTTTTAACGAAGTCTCAAGGAATAAGAAATAATTACCAATTTGTCTTTATCATTTCAACTTCTACTTAATCTACATTAACGTATAAGAAGATTTTCGACAATTATCTAATTTTTACGTTTGAGGCAACGACTCGGCTAACATAAAAACTTATAATAAAACATTTCTAAATAAAGATTATTATTTATGAAAATATTATTTATAAAAATAGGAATTTGAATGTTTTAACTTATATCGTGCCTGAAACAACATAGTTTTAGTTTAATCCGAGCTTATGTGCTCTCTGTTTCTAAAAGCATTACAAAAGCATTGAGTCTGATTATACGAAATGTGCAGAAATCGATATAAATAGCAATTATCATGACGTTTCTCAAAACTATCTAATCGTAAAATTCTATCACATTATACTATGATGTCAAAGGTATTTAAAAAAAAAAAAAAAACTAATACTGTGGCAGTAATGGTAGTAATAGTGTAGTAGTAACAATAACGAAAAATGACAATAAAAGCCGAATCAACATGAACAACAATAAAAACAATAATTATCGATACATATTTTGTAGTGGATAATTTTTGTAATTATGTTATGATTAATGTATTGTTTACAATTTCACGCATAACGTAGTTAATAATTTATTTGCGCGTAAGATCTATTGACATATAACCATCCAAAATCTATTTTACTACACGAAATTGGTAAATAATAGGTATCGATTGTTAAGAAAAAGTAGTTTAATCATTTATTTTAAAACTCAGAAAAGACGATGCATATCCTTAATTCTCCAAATTTATCGCCAGAAGGCGCCACGTTACGTTACACATTACGTATAGAATTGTTATAATTTCAATATTTAATCGAATTTCTTTTATGACATTTTCATTTGCGTTAAAAGTATGTCTATTAAGGACTACGAGGCCATTTAATCAAACTGCGATAAATATATTTCAATCAACAGTAATTACTTTATTTCTTGTACGGAAACAAACTTTAAATTTTTAATTTCTTAATTTGAAGTATTCCGACTTATAAATATTTAAATGTTTTGTCCAATATAATTTGAAAAGGCAATAATACGTTTGATATAATAACGAGAATCGTTTGTATATAGGATTCTAATTTTTTTCTATCTCTAACCAATCGAACAGTTTTTAAATAGATAATATGCATGTGTGTGTGTGTGTGTGTGTGTGTATATATATATATATATATATATATATATTTTTTTTTTTTTTTTAAAGCTTGTCAGTGTCTTTTTTGTTTGTTTGTTTGTTTGTTTGTTTGTTTGTTTTTTTTTTTTTTTTATAAGAAAGAAAAAAATTTACCATTTTGTTCCTTTGAATTACATCCATTTACAAGGCGCAAACGCTCGTCTTGTCGAGTAAGCGTTGTATTCACATCCAGTAAATCGGCATTTTTATTTGACCAACGACTCTTGGAAGCTTTCTGATGCAGCGGGGATGATCTTGCATTGCTCAAAGGAATTGTACTTTCAGATCGACCTGATGTACCTAACATAAAATAATTATTGATAAATCAATACTCATTCGTTAATTGCACAAGTGTTCCTAACGATTTTAATATGTGACTAAATTTGTTCTATACTACATACTCCATCCATCCGTGCCTTTACAAATTTTTTTTATATATTAAGCAATATTCTCAAGACTTAGTTTACCATGATTTGAATATTTTAGCAAAAGGAGACTAAAAATTACACATGTTTGTTGACCTTAGTGGTGAATAAAAAGTATAAATGGAATTTAATTTGTAATATAGCAACTAAACGAACAAAACTGTATCAATAATATTATACTTATTATCCAAAAAATTTAATAAATATTGGAAAAATTATGAAACAAAGCGAGCTCTCTTCTATTTATGAAGATATGGGAATTCTTCTAGTAAAAATAATCTTTTAATCGATTCTATTACTTAAGTACATAAGGTCAAAAATAAATTATAATATGATGAAAATACCTTAGTATAAAATTAAGATTAAAATTAAGAAAAATTCCTAATTATATATACCATGTAAACAACACATGATATACGTGTAATGATAAATTATGCGCAAACAGGCATATAACTATATTTGCTCAGAGATTAATACATATTCCAATAATTAATGATAATTAATAATTGAAGTAATTTTATTATCCTAATTATATTTGTCTATGCCACGGTAACTAAATAATGGTCCGATATAAGTAGTCGTTAATTAACTGTATGCTTGCTTATCGAGTTTGACAAACTTAGAAAAGATAAAATCTGAACTACGATAATGATAGAAAGAAGTCTAATATGCAAATAACAATTAATAATATATGCCAATAAATATCTATATAATTTGCTTTAAGTCATAGAGTATGAAAACAAATATTATAAATGGTTTAATTTGCATTTCAGCCGAGTTTTTTTTTTTTCTAAATGAAACCAGATTAATCTTGGCGCTATAGTATTTTTCATTAGCGACACTAATATCGCTTATAAAGTCGAATCATTCTTATGTATAAGAAGAAAGATCACTCATACTTGGAGTACGAATTGAAATTGTTGTTTCAAATATGTTTCTTATACATTAGCGATTATCTGTATTTCAAACTTTTTTCTTTTCATCGTTCGGACCGCTACATCCAATGAATTTTATGACATTATCATTTACTTGGATGAAAAATTTTCCAAATTTAATATTATGCGTACCTTACCAAGAATCCTTAGAGCTTATCGAAATATTTTTAAATTGGAATAGAAGATATGTATTATATTAAACATTTGCTCCGTAATATAATACAGAATAACGTTATATCACAAAGTAATCGATTACTCGTTTTGAATAAATACAGAAGTAAGAAATGAAGTAATGATGCTTGGGAATGTAATTTAAAGTGAAGATTCATTGTATAATCTAGAAAATTTTGAGAGATTGATCGTGTAAAGTTACAACTTAAAATGTTCGATGAAGAATTACCGCCTACCTTTCATTGAAATTGTTACTTTAATAAGTCGGCTACCTATCGTTATTATATCATGCTTTTCACTTGGAAGTTATTGCGAATTACGTAAAACAATGTCGATGAAAATCACGCACTGCTCTACTTTCCTCGTGGTTTATAGCATTTGACTCACCGAGGACGGACTGTGACTGCCATGTCACAATCTCTAATTAAAAATTCACTATAACCACATAAACAATCGAGCTTTGAGGAGCCAATATACGCGAGGAGTTAGTGGGCGTACGATTAGATTTGTTTTGCTTTCATTCCGCGTTTTGGAAATTCCAGCAACAGCAGCAGCAACAGCAGCAGCAGCAACAGCACCAGCAGCAGCAGCAGCAGCAGCAGCAGCAGCAGCAGCTATGTAACGCATAGCAGAGATAGATTATTGAGAGGGAATATCAATGCAACCGTGAATTAGGCAGAGCACGCGGATGCAAAGGAGTGAGTGAGTGAGTGAGTGGGGGGGGGGCGGAAAAGAGAGGGAGAGGAGAAAGGCAAAATCAAGTGGCGATAATGGCTCGAGGCTCGCATTCGTTCGCGTTCGCTGCTCACTGCACACGCAACACTGGATTTCAAAGTAATCGCGGACTCGTGGTCGCTACGCACGTACGTAGCCACGGACCTCACCTGATGTCATCTCCTGAGAAGTCATTTGCAAGAGGAGCGCGAGCTGTTGGCGCTCGGACATCCGCGCAGAGTAACCGCGGAAACGACTGTTACCGCCTGCGGGCATTCCGCCGTCTTCATACCTCGTATAATGACACAAAGGCCCAGTGCTCCAGCCGGGGATGCGAGCCCAGGTAACGCGCTTCGTGCAGCTTCGTGTCAAGAGAGTCCACAACACAAGCAGAGCGACGCGAACTTCCTCGAGTCCGTGTAAACAATCGCATCGAGAGAGGGCAAGTGAGTGAGTGAGTGAGTGAGAGGGCGGGATGGCGAGAGGGTAGGCGGTAGAGAGGAAGGGAGGGAGTGACAAACAGAGAGAATTGGGATGAATAAAGATATATAGATAGATTGAGAGAGAGAGAGAGAGAGAGAGAGAGAGAGAGAGAGAGAGAGAGGGAGAGAGAGTGTGTGTGTGACTTTGGTTGAGAAGAAAGGACACTGTGGGTAAGAGCGAGTGAGAGGGATCGCAGTATAACCTTAAAAAGCGGGAAGGACTGGCTGGTCTCGCGCCATTTTGACCTCCGGAGTGCGGGGCGCGCGACGCAAATAATATACCGTGGAGGATGCGGTGTGGCTCGCGCAGGCGAGCATCACGTCGACGCGGCGTTCTCTTCGACAGCCCGGGCGGACGCCGCGTGCGGCCTCGACACTTTTATCTCGTTTTTTCAACCCCCGTTCACGCAACACGATGCGGCATGTGTCCGCGCGAATCGTATGGCGGCCGTTCCACTGGGCCCACTGAGCCACGGGTGCGAGAGCGAGACGGAGAACCGCTGCGAGGGAGCGTGAGAGAGAGAGAGAGAGTGAGAGAGAAAGAGAGAGAGAGAGAGAATGATTGAGGGAGGGAGAACGAGCGCGGTGCGCCTTGCAGCGATTGTCGAAGGGTGGGGGAGCGAAGACGATGTGTCCGGTGCGCAATATGACGCAATAGCCAATCCGAGTTGGGACGCGTTCGCGCCACAAAACGCGTAGTGGTGTCGCTGGCAGCGACGCGGGATTCCTCAGGCTGCAACTAATAATGACGGCGGCGGCGACAACGACGACGACGACGACGACGACGACGACGACACGAGTTCGAGCGACGCTCAGACAGCCGCTGACGAAAAGAAAGAGCGAGTGAGAATGGAACAGGCTTGTCGTGGTGGCGAGGGGGAAGGGCGCGCGGTAGAACGAGAGAGAAAATCCAAACGCACCGCGCGATTATGTTAAGGTCTAGCGGGGGCGGCTTTATTTTGAAAATGTGGCCAGGTGAGGAGGACGCGTTATTGCGATAACCTTTGCCACTCGCATTGCCCGTTCTATTATTATAGATACCACCGCGCTTCATTAGGGTAATAATTAGCGATTCGTCGTGTGAACGAATGAAAGAAAGGAGAGGAAATGGAGTTTGAACAGTTTGAAGGGTGCAATCATTCTTTTGTGCCTCGATACTTGGGATAAGGTTGTACTTACCTTAGCTCATGGCTAAGTTAGTAAGTAAGCAGTAATAATAATAAATATTAACAAAGTCCACTCTTAATAAGATTCCAATGCCACGCAAGTGGCACTAATGTGGTGGAGAGCTATCGTTGGTACGAATGAGTGAAACTTTCTTCGATTTCGTAATGGCAATTTAATCGGCCGATACGATATGCGAAAATTCCATTATACACATTAGCAGCGTGACTTTATCAATGACCGAAGGTTCGCCTTATCTTGTTGGACGTCGCATTAACAATACAATGATAGGGAAGGAGGTATAAGTATGTAAAAGTTGAATGAATTTGGTTATTTGGATAATCCGGTGGGGCTTGTTTTTCGTCGAATAAATCATGATCAAATGTCTGGCTAAAATAATGAATAAACGGGATTTAGATATATAGCGGTTGATAGTCGTATCGTAAGTTATAAAAGTAGAATGAAGTAGAATAGGGGGACGTGTATCAGGTGAGTGTTACTATCGGAGAATTATACGAGTAAAGAAAAAATATGTGTGGTGTAAAGTTTACTTTTTCTTTTCTTTTTTATCTTTTTTTTTTTTTTTTTTTTTTTTTTTTTTTTCATTATTAACCATGTTTTCAATTAATCCACAGGAGATTTAATAAAATTATTTACAAAGATTATAAGCACATTTTACTTACATGTTTGCTCATGTTTTATTGCTCATACCCTACATTTCCCTGTTTCTTTCATATTCATTAAATCAATTAATGATAAAATTGCTTTCTCCGTAATTTATCCTTTTTGGCCCTGTTTATTGTTTATTCGTAATATAAATGTCGAATTATTTGTCGTAAAAAAGGGGTGCGCGAACGTTCGTAAATAAAAAAATGTAGTTCACCGTTATTTAATAGTAAGTTTACAAGAGTATTTAGAGTTATGGAAATTTTGTAGTGTTGTGAGTCTAGTTAATGTTAGAGTTGAATAAACATTAAATAAATAAGGTGCTAATGTAGGGCGAATCATAAATCAGTGATTAAAATTACTTTCAAAGTTTGCCAACGGATTCACCTGGATCTATGTAAATATTAGTTTGCCACGTTATTCACCTTCATTAACGTCCAAGACAAAAGAATTAATTCGAAGCCTTAGTGAGGGAATTTTAAGTGAAAAGCAGTAAAAAGTCTCCTCGAGCAACAATAATTCAATTACCCAAGTATGCAGCTGGCCTATTTGCCTTTAATCCTCCAAAATAAATAATATGACATTAATAAATAATTGCGTGCTCATTCATGGCTCTGAATCTCTTAAGCAACTTTTTTTTCTCCGTTCATTTCTGTTTTGCTTTGTTTTCTGATATATTAATAACGAACGCACAAATGACTTTCGTTAACATCAATATAATTTCAATTAATTAATCAAATTGCGAATGAATAAGCACTTTTCAAATTAGTGGTTTAACATTGTGTTTTTAATTTACCAATAATAACAACCGTTCGTTCAATCGTTCAATCGTCTAGAATAAACTAAATAAATCATCGAGTCAACAAAATGAATCAAAGGGCAATATAATGTAATATGCCAAGTATAAATTTTCTTATAAGTCTGTTGATTACCATTTCTTAAAAGAAATTTATAAAAAAAAATATAAAAAAAAAAAAAAAAAAAAAAAAACAGATAGACAACTAAATTAATAAATGTTCTACATACGTAGGTAGCAATTTTTCTCGATATACCCCGTCTTAAAGTAAAAATGTCGCTTCAACGTTGAAAATATACATATCTTTAATAAACATTATATTAAATGATATTTAAAATCTTCATTATACAAACACGACCAAAGTTTTTAATTCTTATTGTTATAAAATGAAGCATTGCTAATATGCATCAAAATATTAAGTTATTTAGTCAAGATTGGATTAGTTCATTAATGAAATTATATCGTTTGAGAAATAAAACATTCAAAGAATAGGGGATAAGCTAATGTTTCGATTACTTATTTACATAACGTAAAATTATATAAGTAAATAAATTTATATTTGTAACACATTAATACTCGGATATACATTATATAAATAACAGTTATTAATAATAAGAAAAAGAAAAGCGTGCAATTGAAAATCGTTCGAATCAGAAAATTGAAATAGATATTATCCAACCTATATATATATATATATGTATATATATATATTTTGTATACATGTAACAAAAGCTTAAGAATTTTAATTGAATTATTGATATATTTTTAATTTTACGCATTGTTTTTAATATCAGTTGTTTATCTCTTTTTTTTTTCTTTTTTTTTTTATATAAATTTTTAAATAATTGTGTTTTCTTATAAATTACATTCGGTTTATGAGTAACGAAAAAGCTTATAATAAGAAATAATTGAATGAAAAATAGATTCGATTTTTCATTAATTTTTTATTGTATTCAATGAAATCGTCTAACTAGGGCAGTCCTTTTATACATACACTCCCATTTTCATTTATAATTTGAGTTGCTTATCAGTCTCGATGGGTTAACAAGTCAAGTTACAACATTACCGACATATCTACAATATCATAAAGGGCATTACGCAGATGTACACTTACATTTCTTTTGTTTTTTTTTTTTTTTTTTTTTTTATTGTTTTTCATTGTCTTTTTATTGTTTATTAGCCCAAGGGTACTTGAAAGGATTCAAAAAAATTTTGTAAAGAGATGACAGAGAGAGAGAGAGAGAGAGAGAGAGAGAGAAGATAAAATAGAGTAACATGGTAGGAGACTTAACATCAGACGATGGTAATACACATACACACACATATAGCCTTCGCGGAATATATAAGCATAATTGATCAATTCTCTAAAAAAACCAATTGTCTCTTTGATCATGACATTCAAAATAGTTTTTGTTTTGTTTTGTTTTGTTTTGTTTTTTGTTTTTAAACAAATGCAGATGTTAATAAACAAACAATTGGATTGTTTTTAAAAACTATATCTTCAAAAAGAAGTTTCTGATAAGATAACATAAATACATATAAATATTTATAAATTAAGTTTAATTACTTTTTATTATTATCTCAAATATATAAATACAACGAATGTTAATATACATAGGATAGTAACAATATTAATGTAATATCAATAACTGTATATCTTAGTGTCTTTATCTAAACGATTACTCAAAAAGATTTAAATAGACCAATAGTAAATTACATATCAATTAACAATTAATCATCTCATTATATTTAACAATAAAGATTGTAAAAATGCAGATGGACAATTAGTTCTTAACACTTTTGCTCAAATGTTTATAATTCCTATCTAATCTAAATGAATCCTTCAATTTATATGATATTTATATACATTGGACATGTTATTTATAATTTGAGCACTAACGATTTTACTATATTTTTTGATAATAATACAGGTATTGGAATAAATGTATACTGTATCAGATAATCATGAAATAATGAAAGAAATTGATTACACATTTTAAATGAGCATATAGTAAGACATTGGGTTTCTCGAAAGTTGATCAACTTTTGATTTTGGTCAATGTTTATATATCAAGTAAAACACTATACTTCCATGTTTAATTATTAACGTTATACATTAATATCAACTTTAAAAAAAATCATAATTTTATTCAATAATTAATAATACTTTCTCATCTCTCACCCTTCCACTATTCGCAGAATCCTGCTTTTAAATGACCAAACATTTCACTTGTTTTCTATATATTTCTATTGTCTAATGTTCTAAGGCTACTAAATAAACATTTTTCTTCTTCGAGGTACTTCTTAATACATCGATGATAATGATGATGATGATGATGACGACTACCACGACGACGACGACGACGACGACGACGATGACGAGAATGATGATGATGGTAATGACTAGAGGTAAGGTTAGTAAAATGTGTTTATTATAAGCCATTTTATAAAATGATTAGCGGCATTTAATATTCTCATCCTAGCGTTTATGTGATAAATTGTATGTGGTAAAGCTTTAATGTGCAAGTTAATTATAGTTATTGCACACAATGATCATACACAGTTTACGTTACCTTCCGTATTACGTTTTTGTAAATATCTTTTATTCTTTTAATTATGAAAAACAGTTTGGTATTTTATAAAATATTGCAAGATTTAATTTATGTATTTTTTCCACTATAATGCATTGGTGAAAATTTCTTATAATTTAAAAGTGTATCTTTAAATCTTGCACACGTGGTTCTTATAAAACGGTATTTGATTTTCTTACAAAGCATACCGCCTCATAATTAATATTATTCCAAATTCTAATTACTATCTAGTGTGATTGGAACTGCAATGGTACCTTTTAGACCGTTATTCTGATTTACTTTTTATGTATAATATATGAGTTTAGTAGCTACTCGACCAACGACAATGTAAGAAACATTTTGCCAATACTTTTACATTAAACTTGGGTACATTTAATACAAGATCTATCATGTGGTAAAATCGATTTCATCTAATGTAAAAGAATTATTTAAAAAAATTTCACTAATACACACGAGAAGTTCTTTCTAATGGAAGTGCAAAATTTTCTAAACAAGCCAATTAGCCAAGCTAAATTATAATCTTAGATTGTTGCTTAACTGTTATTTACCAATAATGTCCTTTTACACTAATCAATAAGTCTTGGATCTTTAATGAATATTGACCAATTTCATAAAGTTTTCAAGCATTCCATTTAAAAAATTGTCAATTTTATTCAACTTTTTAACGAGTTAATTTAATTAACTTAATTAATTTTACTATTATGCATCGTGATAAATGCAAATATAACGAATTTAACGAATATAAGACAAATAATTATTAATAATAATTAATATATTACTTGAAATGGTTTGACAAACTACTTATGTTTTCATAATATTTGGCTACGCAGCCCTGTAATTTTTTTCTACCAGTCTTGTTCCTTCTTGGTACCTAGGTATTATAATTTTTTTTTCTATTTACCGTGAATTGATCATTTCTTTATGCCTTTTAATCAATAATATTAATTATACGATTACGTAATCTTTACACTTTTAATTCTAATTTAAGAAACTTATTTACATTGAGCAAGTGTAGCTATGAAGATGTTAGATGCAAATCCAATTGTTTCAAATGAACAAATATGGCACACATAAATTTGGCGTGCGCTATGCACTTATTCGTAATCAGCTCGCGTAATTTTTCATGGGAAGACTCGTGAAGCTTGATTTCTCGAATAATATTGTTTGATATTTAGCAAGCTTAATAGAGACACCAAAATCTGCTTGTCATATTACGTTAAACACATATGTAATACACGCATATTCAAAGCAATTTTTCATTAATTCGATAGTTAAGATTGGTCGCGAGGAAGCCAAATAGCGTCATATGTATAAAAATGATTTTTTATTGCAAATTCGTAAATGATATACTCAGTTGATTAATGAATAATTTTCGATTGAGTGAATATTATTCGTACAAACGAATGCTGCTTTTAAGACGAATTAATAAGTAGTGAAAATTTAGTGACCTTAATTATTAATTATTAAAGGTTCATAAGGATGATAGATTTCGTACATAATTATAATCGTAATCTCATGTCCTTGCAATTGCAATCGACTGACCAACAATTACACACCACGACGCAATTTGTTATTCCTTTACCCACGTATATCAGACTTTCATCAAATAAAGCAAAATAGATAATCGATCCCTCGTGTCAATTCCTCGCTATCTCATTACAATGATTAATCCAGATAATATGGAAAAGTCGAGAACTGATTGGAACTCAATGTGTTTCACGTAGGCGCGCATGACGAACAATTGCCATATCTTGATTATTACATTTGCTTATTGAGGCTATCATAGTTAACGATTAAGTTCACTCGCTCTCCTATTCCTTCAATGACGGCATTCCCTTGTCGATTGACAATTACATTAGAGATAATAGACTGCACACTTGTCGACGACCGCTGCGAATTCTCGTTTATTGTTCGTCGCGTACACGCACACACACACGCACACGCATACGTGAACATAGAAGTGCCAATATCGACGATCTACCAATTCGCAGAACTCTTTTTCTTTATTCGCGTATTGAAAGCAGCAGCAGCGTCCTCGTGTCTCACATAAAAAGCAAACCCACCGCGAACAGTGGCTTTGATATTGTCCAGAAAGAAAGAAAAAAAAAGTCGAAATAATAAAAAGAATAATAAATAAATAAATAAAGTAAATAAAGAGAAAAAAAAAGAAATAACATAATAATAAACAAGGAGCTGTGTGCAATGAAAGAGATGACATCTGAATATGAAGTTGTTTTTATTGTACTGTTATTCGGTAAATATGAATGAGCTTTAAAGAATTTCTTTCGCGTATCATTGGCAGGCAACAAATAACCATTTTAGAAAAGTTCTCTGCGTTCATCGTTCACGGTCTCGCTCCGTGTATCGATCGAGTTCGTATTTGTTTAGAACTCCGTAAGCCCGGAAGAGCTCCGACATATTAAACAGCAATAATTCCCCGTTGCCTTCCAATGGCACTGCTAAGTATTTGCTAAATGCTTATGATTATTATAATAATAAATTTTCTATGCACAATTTGGTAATTAAACGCGACTAAGATGATAAAATTTCGTGTTAAAGAGTCACGATTAATAATAATGATGATAATAATAATAATAATAATAATAATAATAATAATAATAATAATAATAATAACAATAATAATAACAATAATAGTGATGATAATAATAATAAATGATAATAATAACAATAATTATAATAATAGTAGTAATGGTAGTAGTAATCGTAGTAATAATAATAATAATAACAATAATAATAATGAAAACAGAATAATGCAATAAGCTAATAAGCTGTCGGTGAAAAGAAAGAAAAAAAATCTAACGTTTACGTTACACTAAAGCGAGGATACAGCGTTTTAAAAATGTTTACTAAATCGTGAGCTATACATGCGAATCTCAAATGATGAAACTTAGCAAATCGATGATACAAAAAAGATTAAACAAACAAAAAAACAAAACAAAAAACAAAAAAAAAAATATTAAAGGGGAAAAAAAGAGACACAATCTACATGTTTGTGTATAAAATAAAACACAGAGTAAATTAAATTAAATACTTAAATACGTAATAAAAGCGTAAAACGACGCTGGGTGGGTGAATAATCGAACCCCGTTATCATGTGTATGTACAGACGCACGCGCCGCAGGTTGACGCACAAGGGCGAAGAAGGCGTCTCGCGCAGGAGGGCCGTCCCTATCTATGTATGTAACGGCCGCTGAGGGAGAGGGCGAGCATGTCAATGGGCAAGGATCCTCGTCGCTTGGCTAGGAGAGGGGACGGGTCCGCGACGTGGAGGGCCTCCCGCTTGCTGGGGAGGTCGCGCCTCGACCTGGTGGACCAAGCACCGTTATCGTTGCCGTCGGCACCGCTGGCGAACATCTCGGGGCCGCCGCTGCTGCGCCTGCGCAGCAGTTTCTTGCTGCGACGTGTCTTCGTGGCGACGAGGCCACGGCCGAGGAGATCGCACGGCACCGAGCCCCGTCGGGAGCTCAGACCCTCCTGGTGCCCGAGTCGCACGAGTCCGATATTATTGCTCCCAGTATTGTTGTTGTTGGCGTTGCCGCTGTTGCTGTTGCCGTTGTTATTGTTGTTGTTGTTATTGTTGTTGTTGTTGTTGTTTAGGGGCCGATTCTCACGGTCATCTAGAATACAAATTTAATTATTAATATTTGTCGGAAATTTCGCAATGTGTTTGGTTTAAGGTCGAGGAGTCCGTTACGTATGCGTGCGTGTGCATTGTTGAGGATTGCGTGATTTTTTTCTCTTATGCGATTCAAAAATTATTCTTAGAGATCGTAGATTAACGATCATACGTCAGAGGGAGCAATATAATTTGAAATTATAATCAATAGGATGAAAGTTGAGAAGTGGACGGCATTTAATTATCTATCGAAATTAAGCTTTTTAGAGCATGTTTTTACTTAGATTATTGCGTCGCTACTGAAGAAGCTACTAATTGCGTTTTATATAATGGATTTGATTTTTCTTTTAATTTAACATATCAGAATTTGGTAGAAAATTAATATCTAATGCATCTAATTGATTTTTTCGTCACGAAGGACGTAAAAAAAGAATAACAATAATAATAGTAATAATAATAATAATAACAATAATGACAATAATAACATGAACAGGGTAAAAAATTATAAAATGAATTTTGTACTTTAATGTCATAGAGAAAGCTTTTATGTTAGTAATGTCAAAAATACTATTGAATAACCTATTAAATAAATTAATCATCCCCGATAATACAATTTCGT
The DNA here is from genome assembly GCF_000503995.2 of Ceratosolen solmsi marchali. NCBI lineage: Eukaryota > Metazoa > Arthropoda > Insecta > Hymenoptera > Agaonidae > Ceratosolen > Ceratosolen solmsi. Next base: position 2,241,859 of record NW_011948430.1, read on the forward strand.
CATCATGTTTCATCGGCTCTTTGACATTTGCTGTAATATAATAATAACAACAACACAAAAAAAAAAAAATAATAATAATAATAATAATAATAATAATATATATAATAATAATAACAATAACAACAACCGCGACAATAATAATAATAATGCAAATTACGAATGATAGAGCCTTATGAATCGAATTTCAAAACAAACGTTCGTAATTCTCAAACAAAACAAATGTAATCATCGCGTATTACATAAATAAATAACAAATAAAATACAATGATTTTAAAGAATGTGGAAAATAAATATTAATCATTAGCAGGATTATGAATAGGAACACGAGAAGCTAATACTTAAAATCGTTCCGTGTATTAAAATTTATAAACTACGTGATAACTAAACGGCATTATTGCTTTAGCCAGGAATGTGCGGGACTTATTAAAAAAAAAAAAAAATAATAATAAAGACCGTAGTTAAGTTACGAGAATTAATCTTAAGTTTAGGGAAATCCATCAACTATCTTTAGACCTTCTTTAGACAGTTTTTAATAACACGAATAATATGCTGAATGCTCGCGACAAGTGAAATTTCATTGCAAATAGCGGACGATTAAATTTTGCTTATTATAATTAATGTGCTTGATCAAACTAATATAAATGCATCGAATTCGTTTCAAATTAGAAATATTCAATGTATGGAAGAAATGTATGTACCGAGAGCTTTAGGCGTATAAATATTAGGGAAAAGAGAAAAAAGTAACGGGCAGCTTAAGCGCTTTTATGTTTATTAGCGATGGATAATAATAATAATTGGAAAGTCGTGGGATCCGTAAAATTTGTGCGACGTCAAGATGTTTCGTAGCCAGATTATCAAAATCTTCCAAAACAAGTTCATTCGTATTCTCGTTGATCGCGCGCGAAAGCTCAAGTCACTCAATGGGGATCCCAATGAATCCGAGCCTCAACTCACAATAACAAACATTCTCAATCTCCTGAAGCTCCGAGTATTCATTCAATTGTAAATCTATCGGACGTAGAGGGGATGCCCGCGCTATAGGGAATAATCGATGTATATTTTGGCTTACCCGGATCCTGCGCGAGGTTGCCGATGAGATTGCCGAGGGCCGTCTCGTGAGGTAGGCTCGAGCGTCTCCTGCTGCTCGTGATCTTACCCAATCCGATCCTGTTGACCCCTCCATCTGTGCAAACAAGCGGTAATAGGTGAGCATAGAGAAGGTGTCGCTTGTTGGCGCTGGATAAGGACTTTGACTGACTTGGGTGGCCGGTGATGTCAGCGGGTACAGATCCTCGTCTCGAGTATGGCTCGATCGTACGGTTTATCGAGAGCGTGGCGTCGTCCAATCTGGCCAGGAGTCCCACTGGTGCCGAGCCTCTCCTTCTCGCCCAGCCCTGAAATTCACCCGATGAAGCTCCGATTGTCGTTGCTGCGCTTCATCATGATGATGTGAAGCCGCCGCTCCCGACGCGGCGCTTACGACGCGTCGCATACGCGGTGACTTTGCGAATTTTCCATTTTCCATTACCCGAACATTAAGGTTAAAGAATTTAATTGCTCCCGGTTAGGGCTTAATAGCCATTGGCAATTTCTCACTAAGATTGTCGCGAGATTTTCATGAATTTCAAAACAAATGCCCTCGTTACGTATTGTAGTATTGGACAAAGCGATGACGCTTCGATGTTCTCGGTTGCGCGAGCGAGCATTTTAAGCTACTCCCCGACCTACTTTGCCACGCGACTCTCACTCTACGCTCCTTTTTTAAAAGACAAAGGGGTAAATAATTAATTTATCTTAAGCCTTTGGAAAGTCGAAACATCCGACGTCCTTTCACGAGCATGCGTGAATGATTTCGTTCACCATCACTGGGAATAACGAAACGAGGGTGCAAAAGAAGCTAAAAGCTAAAAGCTGAAAAATCGTTAAATCGAATTGAAGTATTAATATCGACGAAATGCAATTGTAACAATGATGAATGATGCGTCAGGGCGGTATTTACAATTAACACGGGTAATTGTACCGTTGGACGGGGGAAACGTCGCGAGCTACGATCTCTGAAATAAATAATTTTTTATTTGAGGCGGTGTTTGGACTTTAGATTTTCCCGATTAACGTTAACTAAGAAGCTCCCGTTAGCTCCCTGGGAAGTCGCATCGCTCAACGAGGCAGAGTGGAATAACGAGAGGGCGGGGGTTGGATTGGTAAAGCCGACCTGATTGCTGGAGCGTCGGGCGGTAATAGCGTGCGAGCCCTTAGCGATCTCATCAATGAGCCTCGGGTCGACGTTCTCCTTCATGAGCTTGAGCATCTTGGAGCTCTTCTCGCGTCCGTAGTCGCCGTAGTCCCTCTTGTTACCGGGTAGACTCACGCTGTCGACGCTTCTGCGGGGCTCCCCGGTGACACTGCCGCTGCCGCCGCTGTCGCTCGAGGGTGTCGTGCTCGCGTGCCTCGGCGGCGAGTCCGGTGGACTGCCGATAAAGAAGACCTTGTGGCCGAGATCCGAGCCCGTGTCCTCCTCCTCCTGGGTGAGGGGTATCGTGGTGAAGCGGCGCCCTGAGCCGCCTCGGGCCTTGGATTGCGCGGGGGTCGAGTGCCGGCGTTGCTCGGCTACGGGCCGCAGGTGTCGCTGCTCGCCAGCGAGCTGCTGAGGCGAGCCCGAGAGGGATGATGAGCTGTCGGCCTCGATGAGTACCTCCGTACAGCACTGTGACATCTCCACCGTCGTCGACATGTAGCGCGTACGGGTGTAACTTTGGACAGGTGGGAAGGTCTGCTGGCGCGTAAGGGTCGACTGGCGCTGCGCCGTCGATTGTTGCTGATCCACCAGCTGCTGGTCCCTATACGTGGGTGGAAAAATACGGTGACCGTCCGCGTTATTTGTCTCTAAATGAGATATTAAATCCTTAAGCCCGTTTTATCGCGCTGTTAGACTGTTAATTTCGGTTGTCAATTCGGTGCGATGGAGCCAAGGGCAGTCAGAAGCGAAGGTTGGCTTTACGCAAAACGAAAAATCATGACGTTATTCGCCTGTTTAACGCTTTCGTTATTGCTTTGTGTAATGTAATGCTACGTATTAGGAAGAAATATCTACATAAATTTGTAACCTCGTTTTCTTTTAATACCTCATATGAGGGTGAAGGTGATTGTGTGTGTGTGTGTGTGGGGGGGGGGGGGGGGGGGGGGGGGGGGGGTGAGAGGACCCGGAGAGTCAGAAAGCAAATCAAATTAGAAAGTAATTTTTTCTTTTAATGAGACAGTTAATTTCTTATATGGATTCGCTATAGAAATGAAAAACTTTTTCCGATTAACAAGCTTTTAGATCAGTTTTTGTTGTATTAATTTACTCCATTTGACATGGCTGTTCATTACTGCTTGTACCCCCACCCCTCTCTCACCCTGCCCCAACTGGCTTTGATTAATTCGATAATTCTGAATAACGGCCTTGCTTTATTCTCCAAAAAGGGAAGTCACTTTTTTTTTATCCGTCTGCGATCTTTTAAATCATTAATTTATCTTTCTTTTTTTGCAAAAATGAAAATACATTTTTTAGTTTACTTAATCAACGATGGATTATCTGTATTATTATTTTAATATAAGCACTATCCTTACTATATATATATATATATATATATATATATATATATAATATTATTATCTATTATTTATAACTTCCAATACTCTTCTCTGTGGATATTAAAAAATGTATTATTATTGTTATAATTTTTATTTATTTTTTTTGTTTGTTTTAAGCGGGTTCTGTTGGCTACACACACGCCAACAAAAGAGACATACTGACATCTGGAAAAGTATCAAAATTTCGCGATGTTTAAAGGCTAGTTTTTCTTCTTCTTTTTCTCCCCCCCCCCCCCATCCCACACCACATCAGAAAACGACATTGCTTATAAAGTGCATTTTTATAATTTTTTTTCTGTAAAATGTAAGAGCTGAAATAAATGTAGTTGGTACAATTGATTTTAACGTCGTTTTCCTTATTTACAACGTTCGAGAAGAAATTTTAGTACATTTCAAATATTATATTTGAATAATTTCAATAATCGATACTCTCGTTTCCCATATTCCGATGGATTTTTTTTTTTTTTTTTTTTATTTCGTATTGAAATATAATGGTAGCATTATTGTAAAGAAATCCAGAGGCCCATTGGTAATCATATCCTCCGGTACGGTAATTTATAGAGCCAGAGCTTTAAGAAATTACCAATCTCGATAATAAGGAATTATTGCCGGTAATGTAATCTTTAGTAGTAGAAAATGAAAGGGCTAGAACGATTACAAGCCCTATTAGGTAAGCGCGTGCAAGCTCTTATGAATCAAAAGATTTCGTCGGAACTGAGTATTTATTGAGGTCATAGAAAGTAATATCTACATGATTAAATTTCTCCCTGTAAGGTATTCGCGTACCCGCTCGATAATCCACGCAGTCTTACTAATCCTAAATAAAGGTAGATAAATAGAGACCAGACAAACAAAAGAGAGTGGGAGAGTGAGATAGAGGGGACCAGGACGACAAAGAAGATTGATATAGTCTTTGTGAGCTTACCAGGGTTGCTGCTGCTGCTGCACGAGGCTACTGAGCCTCGAAGCCTCGAGACTGTTGGCGATACTGGCGATGCTCGTGTCAGGAAGGAGATTTTCCGCACTGACGGGCCTCTCGGGAGCCGCGGGCGAGCACGAGGTTGTGCTCGGCGATTGCTCCGAGCGATGGTAGAGGCTGCCGCGCGACGATAGTCTCGAGGGCACGAGAGCCACGCCACCCGGGAGACTTTCGCGACGGGCTGTCATCGAACGGGGCGCCAACGAAAGACTCCTCGTAACCCCGAGGGGTACGGAATGTCGACGACCCTCGTGACTCGGAGCCGGGAGCACGGGAACCGGAAGCTCCACGCTACCCGAGTCTTCTTCCGTGCCCTGTAATGGGGTGGAGGGGTGGCAGGAGGGCAGGCAGGATGGGAATGATGGTAGAGACGCGAGGAGATGAAGAAAATAAGAAAATGCGGCTTTAGTCATCGTTGGGTAAAGAGACGATCGGCGCCGGGTTTCAGAGCCAAAAACTTTTTCGCCCCGGACTTATCGCGATTGGCATTCTTTCTTCCGCGCCGTTACGTTTAATTTTTCCTCTCCCTGCGTTCGTTCTTTCGTTCGTTCATTCGTTTGCGTTCGTTCGTTCGGTTTTTTATCGCGCAAATAACGCGAGAAAGAAATTCGGGCTTACTTTGCTCTTTCTTTTAATAGATGGGTGTGACGCTCTTTGCAGGTTATAAATAATATTTATACGGCAATAAATAATCGTAAATAAAGCGACCGTTCGTTTACCACGGCTTATATCGTCCCTATTTATGTTTTTCTATCGAGTTTTCTTCTTTTAAACTTAGCCATTGAAGGGGAACGAACGAAGGCGAGCGATTAATGCACTAAGAATGACATTATTCTTCGGTATATCATAGCTACGCGTGGAGTAGGAATTTTTTTCGTGCCCAATGGACAAGATGACGGAATCTCGGAACGCGGACTAAAGCGCGAAAAAATATCACGAGATAACAATGCCGTGACATATCTATAGTAAGCGTGGGTTGAATTTTGTCGGGAGCCGTGTCTTCCTCGTCGTTGGCTTAAATCGCCGTAGCAAATTTAGTCCATATTTTCCTCGGTTTGCCGCACGTATAAACGAATGAGAGAAGTCCTTTCCTCCCAACGGTCACCGCGCTCTTTTACATATTTATATCACGGGGTACAGGGCGTTAGTACGTGGGCGTCTTTCCGTATTGATCGTAGCGAGTAGCTAAATGTGCGAAACGCATTTAATTTATAATGCCAGAAGGACATGGGCGAGAATAATATTGCCGGTATGGCGGTAATTATGGGCACTGGTTTCACGTTTATTCGCCGTTTATTGTTAAGCGACTTACATAATTCGTACGCCCGTATTTAGCGTAAAATGTCAACAAACTACTGATCGAACGGCGATCGGCGAAGTACGGCGAAGTACGGCGAAGTACGGCGAAGTACGGCGAAGTATGGCGAAGAACGGAGAAGGAAGCGTAAGCGGCGGCGGCTACTGCCACCGTACAGCGGCAAACCGGTTTAAGCGCAACTCAACCTCCTTATGAAAATCCGTTTGTCGCGCGAATGTTGGGCACGACGAATTCGCTGATGTGACGAGCGAGAGGGAAAAAATCGTGGTAACGCGCAAACTCTCGACTCGAGTCACCAAATTATGCAACGCGTTTCCCGCTCGCGATTTCCAAGCGGTTTTCAGCCAATGTGGCTTTTGTTAGTGACGCAGTCAATGGAGGCGCGTTATACGTCCCGGCGGCACTGACCTCGGATGCCTCGATGGTCTCGATCGCGGGCTCGGGCATCTCCTGGGCCGCGGTCTCCTGCTGTATGAGGGCCTCCCATTGGCGCTGATTAGCCCGCAGGTGACGCATGAGGGAGCGGCTGAAACCGTCGTCGAGGAAGCGATGCCACTCCTCGTACAGCGGTAGGACCACGAATTTGAAGAAGCCCGCCTGGATCTTGGGGATGCTGGTCGTGTGGCGATCGCACAATGCGGTCACGGGAAGATTCAACTGGCGCTCGTAATCGCCCTGGCGGAAGAACTCCTCGCAGACCTTGTAAGACCACTTGCGCGATATGTCCCAAGGTCGGCAGGGATTCGAGATGTCAGCGCACTTTAGCGCGATCTGGAGGATGAAGTGCCGATGCTCCGGATACTGCATGTCCAGCTCCCGATTGTCCAGATAGTTCTGCCGATGGGGGAGATAAATAAGGACACACGCCCACTATAATCATTTTTCATCCTGGTTATCACATTCTCGTTATCGTCTGTATAAACCCTCAGCGCCGTACCATTTATTATAAGATCGAGCGGCCAAGTTCTGCGTATTATGAGTCGGCGTGGCCGATATTTTACGTAATCCGAAACCATATTTTTCCATAGAAAGCCGGAGGAGAGTTGTCCGAGGGTTCATTTTTTACGCGCGACTAAATCTGGCCTACATCCGAACGAAGCTCGGGGATACGTTCAGCCATCAAACTCGTGCGAATACACGATTGGCGTCGTAAAAAACACGAGGACCGTTAGATAGGATATTTTTCGCATAAAATACGATTAGATATTATCAGGTGGGGGGGGGGGAGAGGTCTGGCAGACAGTCAAATGATGGCTTTCGATACTACGGGTGTCATAGTTCGTATCGATTACATAATCTATTATTTCACGACCCAATGATAATTAATTAACTCCATAAATGTGACAGCGTATAGTAAAATTAATGTCATATATTCTTTATTGATTGTGATCGTTGTATGCATTTTGTTTGGCGTAAATTCATTCATATAATAAATTATAATTACCATATAATTGTGATTAATGTTTAATACCGATGAGCCTGGCCAAGCACAAGCAGTAACGAAGATCTAGCGTATTTACATTCGATTATTTAGAAATTTATTTTTAATTTTTAAAGCAGCTATAAAAATAAATTACTTTGACAAATTATTTCATAGCCAATCGTCTTTGGCAATCTTAAATTTTACTCAAAGGACTTATTTAAACATTAATTTATAAGTCCAGAGGTACATGCAACAAGCAACAAAGTATTTATCAATCATAGTTTGAATTATGATTCTTTCGGACAACAAGTTTTATTGTACAATATTTTAAATGATGAAAATAGCAAGCGACCGATAAATATTCAGATAAATATTCATATTTACGATCAATAGAGTATGTGAAAATTTTAAGAAATCTGGATTTCATAATGAGCGACTTATATTCCTTAAAATAAAAAATATGTAATATCTTGAATATACGTACATAAATACCAACACACATATGCACAAATGCGTGTAGATATACGCGCGGACATCAATACACATGTGTATATTGATAATTTTTTATTACATATTTGTAATTAATATTTGTTGAGTCAAAAATTTATTTATTTTTTTTTTCTTTATTATTATTTATTTTTTTTTAAATTTTAAAAACATTAAAATTTTGCTTTTCTTCGTCTTTTTCTTTTTTTTTTTTAATATATATATTTTTTTTTTCTTGAACACATTTCTTTCGTTCTGGCCTAAAAATACTTCGTAAGGTCAGAACAACATTCGTGACTCGTAAGAGACACTATCTGATAAAGTATAGATGATTAAAGCCTGTCAGTGTCTTATTAATAAGATTTATCGTTGTTCCGAATTTTAATGCCCCCCCCCCCCCCCCAGTTGGATGCGAACCAAAGACTTTAACAAAAGAGGTAAATATGTACTTCAACATTGTTTCCAACAACTCCCAATTAATGTTCTGCTCTCCTTTGAAGTTTTCAAAGAGAAAAGCATACACTTTAGCGAATTGCCATTTAATAGCGTCTAAGTCTCTCAAAATAATGCAGGCAACAATAGTCGCGCTGATGCCAAACTAGCGGATGCTAAATAAAATGCACTGTATTTGCAAATTTAACGTCGAGCATGTGGAAATAATGAGAGCGCTTCATTCGATATCCGAGACACGTATAAGTTTTTAAGGGCGTTACATAAGTTAAACTTTCGTACGTTGCATTCGATCTGACGAAATTCAAACGTGCGAGGCATTGATTTACGATTGGCGAAGTGCTCGCGCAGATTTAAAACCGTCTTACTAATAATATTAGTGCGCTATAAATACTTATTTTAACGCTACTACTCATTCCTCGAACACTCTCGATACTCCAACAACAAATCAAGCGCCCACTACATCATTACGAAACACCTTTTTCATCGTTCACGCGAAAACATTGTGCAGCAGCAGCAGCATTAAGAGGGAGCTTTTACGCGTGTCAAAAGCACGGCTGTGTACGAGAGAGCCTGAAGCCTCGTTGTTTGCATACCTTGAAACGCATTAAAAATTCTTGCTGCCGCGTTATGTCAGTGGCGAGAATGAGAGAGCTGATGTGTCGCTGAAGCTCGGGCTTCACTCGATCCGGGAGCTGCTCCGAGACTCCGCTCTCCAAGAGACAGCCGACTGCCGACCTCCAGTGATGGTTCTCCAAAACCGATGTATTCTGAAACGGAGATTTTTAGAATATATGAGTGTGTGTGTGCGTGCGTGCGTGCGTGTGTGTGTGTGTGTGTGAGAGAGAGAGAGAGAATAAAGGTAAAAAAAAAACAAAATAAATAAAATTATGAGTAAAGAATGGGGAACAAGTTTGGGCCAAACGATTATCGACACAATTTATCGACTGCTTCGATAAAATTTTTGTTGGAAGTACATAAAGCGTTCAGTTACCACAAAGTCTTGACAATTCGTGTCAAAATAAGAGCGAAGAAGCGTATAATGGCATGAAGCATAATTTATATGCCCGCTTCCTTGTCTGTCTGACCGCGTGTACGCATTTTACCTTTGTCTCTCTTTTCAATTTTAAGAAAAAAAAAAAAAAACTAAGATAAAGAAAAAGAAGAAGAAAAACAAGAGAGAGAGAGAGAGAGAGAGAGAGAGAGAGAACAAAAGAAAAAAGCCTACTTAAATGCTTACAGCGTTACGTTATTTTCTATTATAGTATCGAGATACGATTGATAATTTCACTCTTCCCGAGTAGCGCCAATAAATATCTGCATTTCCACGTCATACGCTACTTTAAACACGAGAACAATAATTTAAAATAATGCACGTAAATTTATGAAATAAGTTTCGCAGATTGGGTTTGAAAACTAATCATGTGTAAAAAACTTTTAGACAGCTCACTACTTTCTGAAATGGAAAATGCTTCGGAACAATAATACCATTGATGTTTGTCGTACGTACAGAACGGACTTTGTAATCATTTCTGTTGACGTTTCTAGGACATTCTCAGCTTCAAAAACATTCGTATGTTTATGTCTCCGTGCCTCAACCAAACATTTATCAGTATCAATGCTGTGCGAGCTTGATCGAATTCGGTTCATTCTAAGCCCTTTCGTAACTCAAGGTACAATTAATGTCAATGGAAGACTAAATTTGTATTATGAATATCTACTATCCTTTAATCGCTATTCTACAATAATAAATAAGAAATCGTATTGTCATGCCATTCGCCCATTCATTCCCTCTTTACTGGATTACTGGAACATAAACGTCAAAGCCACTGTAAATACAATACCAAACTATTTATTAACCATTAATAATTAGGAAATTGCTTGTGTAACAGCATTTAATGCTCAAGTAAATGTAGGAGAGCTTGGAAAGGCAGAGAAATATGAAAAACAGCTATTTGTATATAGGTATTGTGCAGAAATGTAATACAAGATATTTTGGTGGCACG
>NW_011948430.1:2252262-2335822 GCF_000503995.2 Ceratosolen solmsi marchali
AACACCCCCCCCCCCCCTCCTCTCCCCCCCGTTTATTCAATTAATTACGAGCTAATATTCCTAATGCCAAAATAAGTTTTGCTCTCCTTTCCTTCAAAACTTCATAAGTAATGCGGGCAAAGGAGTGCGATTACATAATAAGCACAGCGGCGACTCGCTGGAGGAGAGCATCGGAGCCGGAAACGTGACGGATCAGCGTCGCTCTACAACGGTGCTTGCTTGTGGCGTGTAAACGTTCTCCTAATGCGCACTACTTGCCTTTAGAGGAGAACTCCCCTCCCACCAAAACCACCACCACCACCACCTCCACCACCACCACCTCCACCACCACCACCGTCACCACCGTCGCCACCATCGCCACCACCACCACCTTCACCCCGTCCCTCCCTATCACCCTTTTCCGCCATTTTCTTTTTCTAAACCGTATATGCTTTTATTGGAAAAGTCGCCGCTCTAGTTTTCGATCAGTTAAGATGAAGATTAGTTGTGTCGCGTTTTTTCTTCTATTTTTCTCCTCTTCCCCCCCCCCCCCCCCCCCCCCCCCCCCCCCCCCGAATTGGTCGATATCCCCCCTACCCCCTCCTCTCACTACCACACCCTCCCGCCCTCCTCTTCTTCACAAAGCCTTCGGGCAAATATAATGCAAATTAGAGCATTTCTTTGTTATTGTTAAGAAAGTGTGCTTTTGCCCTAATACGCACTCCGGAGATTATGATAATAAATATAATTAAAATTTCAAGCAAGGAGCGTAGGAGTAGTGAGACGCACTCATATTTCTACGATCGTGACCTAATTTACAGTCAAACAAATCAATTTTTAATGTGTATGTCCGTTAAAGTTAAAAGTGACTTTAGTAAATTTTATTGGAGCTTGCGCGCGTAACTTTTGCTTCATGCATCTTGTAAGACCTTTATTACAATATCTGAGTAATATATCATGCGAGACTTATTGTTTAACATTGTAATTTGAGAAAAGAAATTGTAGTTGTAAAATTGCTTGCGAGAGCCATCTATTATCTCATTACTTTTTACATTTTAATTAATACTCTTTGCTGAATATTATACATTTTAATAATCTGAGCGATACTTTTACGTGCGCGATTAGTCCTTGTAAAATGAGAATTTTCAAGTATTTCCCTACGTTAAATTGAGGTAAAATCCTAATTTCAATATAAATGATTATATAGATTATATAGAGAAATGTATTGATGCAAAATCTTTTGAAGAAATGAATCTTTGATCGAATGTCTGTCTTGGAAATATTGATTCAGGTGTATTATTATATTAATCGATTGTTTCTAAATCGAACAATAATAATCCTAATAGAGATAATAATCCTTTTTTTTTCTTCTCACCATTTAATCATTCATTTTAAAATTCCTTTGTCATTGTACAATTTTATTACGGCTATGTGTTTATTACTTAGGTGATCGGAAATTTCAGTCACGTACGGAATTGAACTCAATCAATAATCACATATTTATAGACAAATGGCAAAAACATTAATATATTTTTTCATAAGAGTATGTTATAATAAATGACTTTAGACTGTAACATGTTTTTTTTTTCTTTTTGAAATCGTCGAAACGCCAAGTCAAAAATTTTGTAATATACTCTTTGAAAGAATTTAAATTTCATATTTACGATTTTTACACGAATATTTTCATTTATTCGAAACAAGTATTAGAACATATCTTTCAAGAACAATTTAATTAAATATTTTATACGAGCGATTTAATTAAATATCTTCCATTAAAATATGAATTCACGTATTAAATAATCGAGCCTTTCTAATTGAAATAAACATTAATCTAATTTCATAATATAATTTTTGTTTTATTTATAATAATAATAATAATAATAATAATTATTATTATTATTATTATTATTTTTACTGATTTAATTATTTCTTAAATTCATGAAATATTTTTAAATTATTTAATGCACAATCATAATGATTCGAAATTATAAACATCTGTATAGAGAAATACAAAATCTTTAGTATACAAGGGCGGAAGAATCGAAACTTAATATACTTGAGATAAGTGCTTACTTTAAATATATAATGTTTTATGATTTTAATATTCTGTTATAGTTATTTATTTGATTCTAAACGAATGTATTTTTATTATTTGATAGTCTTTAAAAATTTTATATATGATAATAACAAAACAAAGCGAAACAAAAAAAAAACAAAAAAAAAAAACAAAAAAAAAAAAACAGTACCTAAATTATAAGGTAATTTTATTATTATTATAAGGTATTTGATTGGAATAAAATTTAATAAGATAACAATATTATTTGAAGAAAATTAATATTGGATAACGAATGAATGGAAATGAAAAAACGACATCTTCGGATGTCTCCTTAAACAATTGGATTGAAGTTGAATTATTGAAAATAATTAAGATATCTGGAGATAGTCGTCGACCGACAATTAAAACAAGTTTTCAAATGTTTTTTCTCCATCTCCGAGAATATGTGTCAAAACTTTAAAATACTCGTCTTCCAGCATGAATTATTTGCAAATTTACTCTTTTGTCACAACGTATAGGAAAAGAATTTTAACGCGAACGGTAACTCATTAAGATATTCTCGTTTCAATGCGAGTTAAGCCTTTTATCGAGGAACCATCGACAAAGGGAATAGCGACTAGAAACGCGAATGGACTTTTGAACGTAAATTAAAGAAAGAACGAATGAAAAGAAAAATTAACATGTAATAAAACGGCAAACTTTGTGTCTTCGTGCTTGTTTTGTTCTTTAGTAATCGTCAATTAAGATTAATTAATGATTAATAAAATTAATGCTATTAATACAGTTTTTTTTTTTTTATTTTTTTTTTATTTTTTTTTTTTTTTTTCGAATAGTTTCCTACATTATTATAAATTTAATATTACTACACTTGTCGTTATATCGCTACTATTATTAGCAATAGAAATGGCTGGCTCGCATTATATTTGTTGTAAGTGTGTCAAAATAGATTATAATGTTATTTCGGCGACACAATACCTTCTACTTAAATATAAAAATAACCTTAAAACACTACTACGTAGCCCGTATTGTGTCTATAGGTCTCAAGTAGATGAGAGCTACAATTGTTTATTACGATGCCACTGTCGGATATGATGAAAGTATCGTTGGAGCGTTCGAGGAGTCAACGTTTTAGGTCATCGATAGGGTGGTAGAATAGTATTAATAAAATCATATGAGAATCCATCGGGGCGAGCATCACAAACCAACGCTAACTGAAAAATTCAATACGGACATACATAAATCGCTGATAATCGCCATAGATTTCAGGGCCGAATAGTTTTTCAAAGTAATTTTAACGAAATGGACAGATGGATTTTGACAATATTCTAACATTGGCAATTGCACATTTGCCATGCTTTCTTTGCAGGCGCACAATTTTCTCCAGCTAATTTGCGTTTTTACCTTCCCATTTGCCAAAATACCAAATCAAATAACGAAATTTACCCTCGCACAACGATCACGAGGCAAGCGTACGACATTATCTCACAAGTCTTTTTACAGCGGATGATGATCTGAAAGGGACAAGAGTCGTTTGCCCGATTTTACGTATCACATATCGCGTCAAGCGAATTCCTGGGAATAAGAATGCCCGATGCAACTACAACAGCGCCATTTTCAATTCCATCTGTTCATGCAGGTGTTGAAGCAAGCGGCTTTTCAACATACAGAGGCATCTTTAAATAAACAAACGTGTGGTTAGTCGACGATGCGATCAGTTGCAACAGTTTTCTGAATGTGGCAAGGCTTACTCAGTTGGGTTGGTTACTTTCATTACAGCGACTAGATGTACTATGGCGATGGCGAGGGATGTAACTTGCGCGACGAAGCATCAACCGTCAACCTCATCGACATGAGCATTACACAAGCCGTAGGAATGTGGCTCGATTAAAAAAAAAAAAAAAAAAAAAAAAAAAAAAAAAAAAAAATTGTAAACAAACGGATGAAGAAGAAGGTACAATGAGGATATACGTAAATGGCGCTGATAAGCTGCACGTCACACTCGACGTGGAAGTCCATTTTATTAAATGAGAGAAATCTGTTTTGAGAATGTCTCCTAATTGGGTAACGCGTAGCTTACGTAATTATCAGCTTCAAAGGAGATTATAATTGGAGAAACGGAAAATTGTTTTTAATGCGTAAAACTCGTATGCGTAGCATTAGAAAAGCGAAATTAAACTAAGGTCGTAAAATAAATTAATTCTAATTAATACTTTTACATCAATTTGCGCAACAACTTATTATCGTGCTTTCTCGTTACTTTTATTTATTTTTTTTTTTATTTTTTTTTTTATTTTTTTGTTGTTGTTTATTTTTTGTTTTACTCCGAGTGTTGGGCTGTTTGGCTTTTTGGAAAGAAAAAACGATTTTTTATTTAACCATTTTTATGTACGGCCGTTGCTGTAATTCATTTTCTTTTTTTATATTATTGCCATACGTTTGACTTTAAAATGCGAATCCTATTTTATTAGCATTCGTTGGTATGTCGTCAATAAAATTATTTCTTTATTACTTATTCACTCGCGTACACAGAAATATTCGATTGCTTTTTCTTTCAGTTCACGTCTTTATGGTGACGAGTATCTGTCGTGGTACAAGTTTTGCTTTTGCTATCCTTCTTCGCCGTATATTTCCATATTTAGGAATACTTATCGATATAAGCATAAGTAAACATTGAATATAATAAGAAAGTAAATATGTTGACAAATTAAATTAAATGTGGTTTATGAGAAAATATTATATAATATTAAAGAATATATTTACTTTAGTCTATTGTAGAGGAAAATTATTTCAAACCAAACTGAATCTTCGTATGAATAATATGAAATTTAAAAGAAAAAAACAAACCTAAAAATATAGAAATTTTTTTTTTCAAAAAATATCCGACGAAATAATAATAATTTTTCAACATTTATACAATAAAAATATCAAATCGTTTTTTATAATCAAAAGTTAGCAGTAGTAATTTAAATTTTAAATGAAGATATCAAGCTTCATTTATTTCTTTGGGCTTTTCTCTCTTCCTCTCTCTCTCTCTCTCTCTCTCTCTCTCTCTTTCTTTTTTTCAATTTTTCTCTCTCAATTTTTTCATCAAAAGTTAAAAAAACGTCATATAAAAATATATGGATTGCAAAGGCATTTTATTTTCATTTTATTAAATTATTTCAAAATTAATAGTTTTTATTTAAAATCGATTTTAAGTATAAACCAAGCGAATTATATATTCTATTCGGAGTTAGTTTTTATAAATTTGTTTACATTAAATTAAAAATAAAATAAGCTTGAAATATTTCTATATCTTTTAATGAAATTGATTGTATTTAAAAAAATTTTCAAATAAAATTGTTATTACATAATATAATATAGAAAAAATTTAATGTATAGCTTCTATGTATTGAATTGAATTATATTATTAACTTAAATTTTTATTTAGACTTCCTTGTAATAATGATCGTAAATATTTTATCAGATTTATAAATATTTATAATGATTTTTACAAGGAAGTCATCTTGGCGTTCGCATGCGTCACTCTCTTTAGTAATTATGTTTCCGATTTAATTTATATGTACATAAACAAATATCTATCTATCTATTTAATATATATATATATATATATATATATATATATATATATATACACATCTTTTATATATGATTTATTAAAATTATTACATAGATTTACCGATAATCTACTACTTTTTTTTTTTTTTTTTGACAATTTGCTTTAGAATGATTAATATATTGTGGAGGTATTTTTTTGTTTGTTTGTTTTATTTTTAATTACAAATTTAAATCATCATTGACGAGCCAATTAATGAATTTTATGTATGAATCAATTGAAAATATATTTTGAAATAGGTTGTATAATTTTATCAATGTCTAAATTATATATCCGCGTGACAGTTTTAAACTTTTATAAATAATCTAAATTGCAAAATTTCCAGAGCTATTTCCATGATGTTAAAAATTAATTAACAATTGGTTATAATCTGGGAGTGGGACTTCAAATTGAAATAAATTATGAATCACGACGACTACGTTTATAGATATTGACAGAATACGATTATTTAAAGTTTTGGAAAATGAAACTTTTTTAAAATGATACTTCTCCGACATTAATGCGTTTGATTATTTATTTTTCAAAAACTGATACTAGAAAAAAAGAAAAAGAAAAAAAAGAAGATAAATTAAAGATTCCACTTAAATCTTTCGTAATCAGCAATATTTATGGTTGCTATAGCACGGAAGGTCGAACTAAATATCAAAATATTTTTATGACATCTGCGCTGTACGAAGGTATTATCCGAGGACAGTGAAATAAGATTTCACACGAACGGTTGAAACAAATTCACAAAAGAACAAGCAAAAAAAACCCCGAAAAAAAAGAAAGTAATGAAGATGAGAAGGATGTAAGAGCCCTTGATTTAATTAAAGTAAGCGATAATGCCGGCCGAGACGGAGTGTCGCGAGCGTAATAAAAGTCGAAAAATAATAATAAGATGTACGATACCTCATAAAGAGCAGCGAGATGATTGCTGGTTGCGACGAGGAAGGGCTGATTGACGCCGGGATGGTCGAGATCGTGGGTGACGGCGGCGATCAGCGAGGCCATTATTTCTAGATAACTGAGGTGCCTTCTTATCTGGAAATACAGGCAGAAACGAGGAGGAATTGAGGGGAGCTTTGGCGCCTCGTAGTCCGGATGTCCTCCGCAGAGCGAAAAGACAGTGAAATGTAAAATTTATACGGACCTGTCGTTCCTGCAGGAAGCAATGCATCGCTTGCGTGACATCGGCGGCGTGTATACTGTTGTGGTAAGGATTTGTACTGTGGTAGCCTTCTTCGATCAGAGCTGAAAAATAGCGACATTTGTCCCCTGTGTGTGCGTTTGTCCATTTACATATGCATATATGTATAAGAAACACGCGAAATGCGTGAACCGTGCAAATGCATCGGGTCTTGTAAGAAAATGGAGATGGCGTATATAGGAGGGATAGCCCAGGCTTGATAGGAAGATCGCAAGTGCTTTATAAATGGCGATTCAACAGTTGTGCTCTTTACTTTTTCATCCTTATATCCGCGTACTAAGTAAACGAATTCTCGAGATCGATCACTAGCAATAATGTCGTTGGAAAATGTACGCACAGGTCCTAGTATTAGCTTTTACTAAGTAGATACGGATGGATACTCGAGTATATTCGATTTTGTCACGATGGATTTGTGCACCATTTGTACAACACTCCTGGACTTGCGAACTTTATGTTGCTTTCTTCAAATAGAAAAGCTCGCGTTCTTTTTTTTTTTTTTTTGTTTTTTTCTTTACAAATAAAGCCTATCATTACGTAAGTAGTCGTAAATTTTATTTCCACAAAATTTACAATCGTCTAGCGGTTATAAAAAATGTTTTCTTTACTCTTTTTTCTTCTTCTTCTTCTTCTTCTTCTTCTTCTGCTTTATTTTTTTGTTATTGTTTTTATTTTTCGTACAATTGTTGTAAAAATACCATGCATCTAACGATATAGTATTTCATATTCTTAATGCGGAATATCGCTGCGTACAAGCTAATAAAAACTTTAATGCAATTTTTCAACAATTGAAGGAAAAGCTCGATGCGCAATAGTGATAAATGCATAATAAAGTCTGATAATCCCAACATTCATATTTTTAGCCACTGTCGTGGTCATGGAAAATTTAAACCGGAATAAAATAAAAAATAAACACTTTCGCGGCGAATCACTGCGAGTGCGTGATTTACGGCGCTGCTCTTATTTGCTACGAAAGCTTAGCGAAGCCGACATTAAACTGCTCCATTATTTACAAAGTATATTCAACGTCGGAGAAATAAAGAACATTGATGAGTTTTACTTACTGAATAACTTCCAGACTCTTACAACATCCAGGTTGAAGTGCTGGAGAAGTCCGTACCAATGAAAGAGATGGACGCACAAAACTGCTAATGAACGACCTAAAATAGATAATGATCGTTAGTTTGTCTAATTATTAGCGTTTACATAATTTGTTCATGCAATGTTCCGAGTAGGGGTAGCTAGCTCACAATGTATTATACTCGACCATTTCGTTGTAATTGGGCACATCGAACTTAATTAAAAACAAGTGTACACAAATTTCTAATTTAACGTGCAATTTAATTTTGACATATTGTCCGAGAGATTTTTTTTTCTTTTTGAATTGCGACACGTCGACATACAAATAATCTCATCATAATAACTGGCAATAGTAATTAGCAATTAATCGTAGTAGCTGGTTGAAAAACACGCGGAACAAGGAATAAGCGGCGCGTGAGAGAAATCAGAGGATCAGTGCCTCTGCTACGAGAGCAGTGGGCAAGTTTTCTTACCTCCGGTCGCAGTTTCCAAAGTGAAGGCGTTGAATTTCCAATTGGCCACCCTCTGCAGTACGCACTGTAAATAAGAGAAAGAGAGAGAGAGAGAGAGAGAGCGAGAGAGAGAGAGAGAGAGAAGAGAGAAAGATAAGAGAGAAAGATAAGAGAGAGAAGAGAGAGAGAGAGAGAAGAGAGAGAGAGTGAGAGAGAGAGAGAGAGAGAGAGAGAAAGGAATGGATAGAGACGGTCTTAGTGTTAAGCGTATTTTTGCGCGTCCCGACGGGCGTCGCTTTGGCTCACCTGCACTTGTCCATGGGTGACGTCGTCGAGGAGTCCGGGCTCCTGGTCAAGGGAGCGCGTCACCAGACGTTTGCGCCTACGCTTGTGCATGGTGAGGAAGCGACCCGTGTGCTTGGGCCGGTACCGGCTGACTTCGAATTTCGCCAGAAGAAGCCGCTCGAGCTCGTCCAGGCCGGGACACGCGTCGACCTCGTCGGGCTCGCGGGCGCTCGCTTTCGCCATCAGAGCGTTCGCTTCCTCTGTAATCGGCGCCTCATTAGCCGTCGTTCGTGGATAGAAAAGTGCATGACAAATTGATTTTGCTAGTGGAACAGAGGACGGCGCTCGCCAGATTACGGGCTTATCGTTTTTAACATGCCGATCCGAGAGATTTTCTCAAAGGCGCGTGAAATTTGCGTCTCGACAGCATTTTTACAGGCATCGTCGACTCTTCGCTTTCGTCAAATTTTCGCGAATTGATCGATCGCTGCTTTATGAGCCTCTCGTAAAACCGCAGAGAGATTGAGAGAGATAGAGAGATAGATATTGAGATAGATATTGATATAGATATTGAGATAGAGAGAGAGAGAGAGAGAGAGAGAGAGAGCGAGAGCGAGAGAGAGAGATGATGATTATGACGATGACGATGATGATGATGATGATGATGATGATGATGACGATGACGATGATGATGATGATGATGATGTTGATGATGATGATGATGACGACGACGATGATGATGAATTATTTTACACCTTGGATAAGTGTTGGTAATTCAGAAAGGGAACATTCATTCATTAGGTATGCCCGATAATAATGTGACCTCGTGTATTTTATTTGAAAGATTGGGATTATTAATCATCGACGGCTGAATGTGAATGTGATTTCAATTTCTCTTACTCGCTCAAGTCGCCTTTAACGTGCTGCGCATTAATCACAAGCTAATTCAGCAAGTCCGACTGTCGGACATATAGTTGGTATTAGTTTTTTCTCATAAGGAATCCCGCGCGACGGAGCCCAGGTAAAACCCTTAGCAGCCTCACGATAAAAACATCTACCAACTCAATATTACATTTAGAATAATAAAACTAGGAACAACCCCATCTCTATTTCGCCGTAATGGGCATTAAGCACGTAAAAGTCAAGTATAACTGGATATTCTACCTAGAATTCTACGTGGCGCTCCGCTCTACCTGACATCTCGTAACCGGCGACCCTACTTCCAATTCCTTCATGTCAACGACGAGTAGTTACGCTACTTATGTTCATAAAATTACCGACTGATCTGTCCGTACCGCGATATCGACGATTTCATTGTGATATAAGTAAACGGCGACCGATCACAATATTCACATTTACAAAATTACTCGAATAACAGCGTCTCTTTGCGGGAAATCTCATGTTCGATGATTACGATGGAAAGATAATGATGCGCGCCATTGGCATGATTCAGAGGCTGAATCGTGTAATTGGCAAAAAAACGATTACGATACAGCATCCGTTGATTTTCTTGACATTATGGACTCGCCATGAATTTTTAAAAAAGACATTTTCTGGCTACTCGTCATTTTACATTGCGTATCCTCGAGCGTTTTCACGCCAACAATTTTATTGGCCATCAACATTTAACAATTAGATTGGCACTTTCAAGCACATTTGTACTATTTCGTTAGTTTACGCAGTAACATTTATAAAAATCTGAAAACATTATGCACTTGTACCCCGGACGCTTTATTTGAAAATTGATAAAAACAAAAAAAAAAACAAAACAAAAAAAAAGGAAAAAAATTAGTTAACAGTAGTAAATATTCATAGGTCAGAATTAATCATCTGTAGTGTAATTATAAATACAAACGATAAATAAGATATTTTAATAATGTTATAAGTACGTTTAATATGTTTCAATCAAGATAATTATTTTCCTCTAGTATATCAAGAATATTACTTAAATTATTTAATATTAGTCTTATTAATGGCGCTATGTAAAATAATTGCGATAACACATATACATATATTTTTATCCATATTTATGAAAAATATTTGCACTCACATGTTATATATGTAAATAATACAAAATACAAAAAAAAATTATTTTTTTTTCCTTCAATTTTTTATTTTTATTAATTCAGAGTTTTATAATAAATAATATACGATAGAGTTTAGTCAAATATTATAAAAGATATTTGAAATTATATCAATCAAATAGACAATCAGCGCTTCTATGTACAGTTATTACAAAATATTTTTATTCTTTTTTAAATTATTTGAGAATTAAGTAGAAGCTAATTCAGCACTATTTTGACCTAATTACAAAAATTTTTCATGCCATTTCTCGTATGACGTAATTGCGATGAATGTTAATTATAGTGCAATTTTTCTTTCGTTACATATATATGCATACATACATACATATACATACATATATATATATATATATATATATATATATATATATATATATATATATATATATATATATATATATATTTTTTTTTTTTATTTATTTATTTTATTTTTTCGACAATGATTTATATCGCTTATATTAGAAAAAAACAAATTTGCCTTATAATATTTATGAGTAAGATATAGATGCATTTACCAGTAATTCGCTGTATGAGTGCATTTTGCTCAGTATTATGATCCAACATAATTTCGGAATTTCGTCTCTGTAACAAAATAAGTAAAGGAAAAACATTAAAATTAGATTACAATCGCCAAGAAAATTTATAGTCATTAATATTATATTTCCTTATATGATTATACAATTTCATCAAAGTTTAAATGCCATTTGTTCTGTTATTTTTACGAACACATTATCCATTTAAATTCTAATACGGCATTGGAACATTTTGCTCCCAATAGATTTTTGCAAATATAACTTAATTGAATCGCATTGGAAGAAATAATGCAAATCAGCGTACAAGTATTATTCTATCGGAATGCTAATTATTCAAACAATCATCCGGAATTATTCTTCAAATGGAAATTTTTATTAAAAGCGAATTCGAATCAGCAGTAAATCTCGATAATTGGAAGTTGAAGTATATTTTGGCAGAGATTCAAAAGGACTAATAGACAATTCAGATAGCGTAAGAGCTAATGACTCTTATGGAGTAGGTTAATCTATTTTAAAGTACATAAATTTATTATTGCGCTCTCGAACATTATTCAGGTCTTACCGATTTTGTGCACCTCGAGACGCCGCGATAAGTACTACCATCACTCTAACTACTCTTAAGTCCGAGCGACGTTACAAGACAATGTAATGGAAGAGCTTAAGACTCGTAATTCTGGTGACTACGAGCAATCCTATCAACGTCCACGGCACTTTTCTAAGAGCTTGTAGCTGTGTCTAAGAGAATGTGTCACCGATCCATGAGAAATTATGATATGACGATACGATGGGGTGAGAGTAGGTGGGTGGATTTTTAGAGGAGGACGGGGGTAAGAGAGAGAGAGAGAGAGAGAGAGAGAGAGGGAACGAGAGAGAACGAGAGAGAACGAGAGAGAACGAGAGAGAACGAGAGAGAACGAGAGAGAATGTGTGAGAGGGCGAGAGAGTGAGAAAGAGAGAGGACAGAATTAATGATCCGTTTAACAATGTGCAAAGAGTCTTGAAATAAGAAGGAAAGATACCATAATTGCCCAGGAACTGGAGTTCGTATTGGTCAGTTAAGTTGAGTTATTTTTCACTTAGCCTAATATGCCTATAAATGATTATTAGCATGAAAAGAATGATTTGACTAGATGCGTAATGACCGATTTAAAGTGTGCAAAAGATGCGCGAGCCACAACCCCGGCGTGCTGTCACGTGAGCACAAGTTGGCTAATTTCAACGTGACTTAGGTTTCGTGGCGAAGAGGTGGGAGGGGGTGCGGTATGAGGGATGGTGAGGGGGAGGGGGGTGTAATCGATTTTTTCACAGCCGTCTGGTTGTCGCAACAAATAATATCATTAAATGGATTTGTATTTTCTCTCTTTCCCGGTCAATTGAGTCTAATCGGCTCCACGGCTCTTTAATTGACGTCGCTCTCCTGCAAAGTGTCCCTTACCATCGCCCCACCACCAGTAAGCCGTAAAAATGCTCGTATTGTTCTCGGGAGGGATAGGGAGGCGATAAAATTTTTCAGCCCTCGACTTAATACACAGCCAATACGAAGGCGGACCCGAACTTTGCCCACCGATACCCTTGGGGCCCTTCTTCTCCCCTTCCACCACACTTCTCCCCCAATCATGCTATCGAGAGCAGTGGAAAAGAGGGTTGGCGGCTTGCCTGCCTGCCTGCCTGCCTGCCTGCCGAGAGGAGCAGCTCCTCCTCGACGAATAAGTTACGTCACGGACTTTCGGGTCATGCACTGGAATTCAGGTCGACACTCGCGTCGACTCTTCACATACATTCGCGGTGGCCGCTCTCACTCTCGTTTTCGCCTACCCGCGTATCTCCAAGGAGTTTACCCCCTCCACCACCACACCCCATACCATCCCCCTCCCGTACCCCTCCCATCGCCCAAATACACGCGCGCACGCACGCACGCACACCTCTCCCCATTCCCATGCTCCAATCTCTCGTGCACCCAACAGGCTCCTCGATGTATCGTCCTGCTAAAGTAATGAAGACGTCCGATGAAAGGGGGATGGCTTCGATGCCGCGTGAATGTCCCTCGAATTCGTTAGTCGGCTAGTCCATTTGCATCACGACGCCCCGCAGTTGCTTAAAATCTTTTCTACCGTTGTACGGGAGGGATCGGTGCGGGGCGGGGGCGTAAATCTCTCGACTCGAATGTAGTGTGCCAACGCAGTGGTTCTCATATGGGAGTTAGAGACGCGCGAGCGCGAACCACTCTGAAGCACGCAGTACGCCACGGCTACGATATCCGGAGGCTCGACTTTTTCGCAATACAACGCGCTCCGAGGACAGAGCGACCGACTCTCGATAGCAGCCAATGATAGCCGCGTTCCCTACGGGAGCCCTCTTCCTAAATCTAATCTAATAAATGAGGTCCGGCCGTAATTACACGAGGCCTAATTATCAATGGGCGTTCTTGCCCTCTTAATTACTTCATGCCAACGTATTTACAGCAGCGATGCATTTAATTACTCGGCCATTCATGGAGTATCAAGGTCCTACTGCCGCGATGCCTTTCCTCCTTGTGTCAGCACTCCCGTTACTCTTGGTCTATTAGTTGGTTTAGTATATTGCATAGGGCTGGCCCGGGGATGGTAGCGACCACAACAATCCGTGTAAAATGGAATCAGAGAATGGTATTCGAATACCCGTGGGATGTCAAATTCGAGGTTTGTATTTAAGATAAATGTATAATTCTATCACTTATGGTATTCGTGTCATGGCATGAATTATATGGGGTATAATACTATTCATGGAATATTTTTTGTCTGTCGGTTGAAAATACATAGCTCGCGAGTGGCTACCGTAAATCCGCAAGAAGAATCTCGTCGCTTTAAAAGCTCTTTTTCAGAAAAATCTCTTCATATCCCCTAGGAGACGGTAGTAATAGTAGTAGTAGTAGTAGTAGTAGTAGTAGTAGTAGTGGTGGTAGTAGTGGTGGTAGTAGTGGTGGTGGTAGTGGTAGTGGTAGTAGTAGTAGTAGTAGTAGTAGTAGTAGTATATCACTCATACGTTTCCATTGTTATCGTCCGCGTTATTCGTTTCCGTTGTAATGTTTTTCGTCTTTTGTGCTGCCTACGGTTTTTCTGATATTTCCAAGGAGAAACGTCAGTCCGAAATACATGAATGCGAGATATGCCGCTGTTCTTTAGATTAAATTAATTAATTTATATGCTCAAAACTATATGTATTCTCTCTCTCTCTCTCTCTCTCTCTCGCGCTCTCACTCATATCTCACTCACTCGACTTGACCCACTTTTTTTTATTTACAAACTCACAATAAAAATCCCTTAATCTTTTGTAAGAAAGAAGAAAGGAGAAAAGAGAGAGGAGGACAAAATAAGGAAAAAAAACGACAACGACAACGTCGTTCCCCTAAACGCCAAGAAACTTTTAAATAATAAATAAGAAAGCTATCGCATCGGCATGATTAATTTCATTATTTAATAACCCTAAATGTTTGTAAATATTTTTTTATCGACGTTTAGATCTGAAATAAATACAATGAGAATCAATGTAGAGACAAAAAACCGGATATTTGTTTATTAAATAGCGATTATTTATTGTCTTGAGATCCCATTGAATTTACAAGCATCTTGAAGTAAATTAAGAATTGTGCCCCAGCGACTTATTCCGACAAAGACACGATTTCGAAAGAATAGAGCGTAATCTAAAATCGGGGCTAAAGTATATATAAAAAAAAAAAAAAAAAAAAAAAAAAAAAAAAAAAAAAAAAATATCCGAAACGTTATAAGTGTCTGAACTAAATAGCCCAAAGGTCTCGACGAGGCTCGATCCTGGGCTTCGACGTTATTTTTTCACCAAAAGTCTGGACGCTTCGCGAGCGGATGATGGCCCCCTGACCGCCGATAAATGCCGTTCAACGTTATGTTGTCCCTATCGCTCCCCTATGTATCGTTGGCTAAATAAGAAGGCATCTACGGGCCAATATAGCCCGATCTTTTTCTCCTTTCCCCTCGTTTTTCTCTTCTTCTCCCTCGTGCTTCCAACTCGCTCTCACGGACGGTTTTCTGGCGCGGTTACTAGAACGATCTTATATCCTTTTATGCTTTCCTTCGAAAAGTCCAGGGACATTAATCGATATACTAATACGTATTGCAATATGAAATTAATTAACATGCGAAATGTTCGATCTGACTGCTGGATTGACATTTACCTAAGAATATAAAATATAATGAAGCTGTGCATGAATTTCTCCTTGAATTTGTATATTCGACGAAAGAAAAGGTTGGGCAAAACTTTTGACTATCGAGGGATTAAGGCGATGAAAGTTTTTCGTTCCTTTTCTTAAGCATTTTCGTTCCTATTAATACCGTTAGACTAAAATACAAATAATTGCTAAAAATAATAAGTGCACTATTAATAGTTATAATTATTGTTTTTAATTGGCATGGATATGTAGCCCAGTGTGCATTCACGTACATTCGCGAGTTTCAAAGTTTTTGAAACTTTCACTCGTAACGAAAGCTCGTTTCAATTTCAATTCTATATAGATGAAGTTAAGGCCAACGTATCTACTTCGGATAATATTTCAGTATAAACTTCTTCTTAAAAATATTCACATTAGTTTTACTACCGTTGCTGGAAATCTAGATGATCGATTGCAGCAAAACATTTATTCTGTATTTTCATTTTGACATGGAAGCAACGATTAACAATCAATATGTTAAAAAGTGCCTAATAAATAATTGCTAAATTAATTATTTCATTGGCGTTGCACGTTATACAGCCGTGATAAATAAAAGGTAAGTTTTTATATTAAGATATCTCACGAATTTACCACTTTAATATTCACATTTAATTATAGATGAATGTATGTTTGTCTAATTTGTCTAAATTTTATTATTCGAGAATGATAAATGTATAATGCTATGATGTAAAAAGGCGAAATCGTAAAACACGTTCAGCTGCCAAATTGTTGCTGTTATAGCGTTAAAAAATATCGGGAAAACCGAGGAGTAATCATCTCTTTTCATAAATATCAGTTTAACGATAAAAAAAAATTAAATTACAATTATAATACTATGCAAAAACAAAAACAAAAACAAAACAAAAAAACAAAAAAAAAAACAAGAGAAAAATAAAATAAAATAAAATAAAAATGAATGAAAAAACACGCATTGAATAAATTAATTTATTATGAGTTTTTAAAAATAATAGTATCATTATTGGTAGTAATTTTTCTCTATACGATCTTATCCTGATAAAATTTACCTATAGTGAGAGTATTTTAGGAGGAAGTTGGCACAAAGTTCCTTTGCGTATAGACCTCATTGATCCAAAACATTTTATTTCCTTTACCATTAAATCATAAAATATCACATTTCTATTTATTTTTAATATTCTCTTTTTGTCATAAGATCGTAAATTTAAAATCATTGTGATAAAACATTATGTGCAGAGTATATTTTGACAAGGATGAGAGGTCGATGACAATGTTCCAATAATGTCATGAAAAATAACGAAATTAATTTGAAAAATAACAAAACAACAGAGACAACGAACGCGAGAGCTGATTAATTAAATTATACTCAAAATGATTATGTAAATAAATCTTTGTTTGGCTTCTTCGTTTTAATTAACATTGTTACTATCGGTTATCGTATAACTCAATACGCTACGTTAAGCTAATATTTCAGAGATACGCAAATATTTTACGCTGCCAACACTTCATTTCATAAGCTATTTTGAGTTTCGTGCATTAGACTACTAATGACTAAATTAGTTCCGTTATCGAAACTTTGTACAATGAAATAATATAAAGCAACATAAATAAAATTACAAGGAAATCTTATCAATAATTAGGGAATAAAATAAAACCGGGGTAAATAGGAATAAATAGGAGAGAGTCGAGTCAATAAGTAATTAAGCATTTTCGCATTACCAAAGCCAATAAAATTTGTTATAATACCAATTGTACGATATATACTCGATTACTTGAATATAAAAATCACTCTATAAAAAGACATGATTCGTTAACAATTATCATAACATTTTTAAAACTTCTACGTTACGCGTAGCGACAGTTCATTAAAAGCTAACTTTTCGCGGTAAACTAATTACT
Source organism: Ceratosolen solmsi marchali (assembly GCF_000503995.2). Taxonomy (NCBI): domain Eukaryota; kingdom Metazoa; phylum Arthropoda; class Insecta; order Hymenoptera; family Agaonidae; genus Ceratosolen; species Ceratosolen solmsi. The sequence continues at coordinate 2,269,628 of NW_011948430.1, forward strand.
TGTCTGCTTACAGGCTGCTAAATCGTTAAATGCGAAAAATAGCCGACAAACGCATAAGCTCGGTAGCCGCTCACTAACTCCAACGAAAGGACACGGAAAAAGTGTTTATTTTGTTTTGTCGAATAGAATAGCAACTCTTATGAAAGGAAATTTTACCTTTTAAGTCAACCTCGACCGCTAATACGCTCTCGTGATAATATTTAAAAGCGTCCTTTTTCCACTATCACAAATACCTCCACGCGAGGACTTTTATGTTTTTACTGTCAAAAACTGCAAGTGGCTATAAAGAAAACTAAAACTGTTCCTCTTTATGCGAAGACTCATTAAAAATTCGGTAAAAACATATTACGTAAAGCGACACTTGACTATCCGTCACCTTCGCTTGGAAATGCAGAAAATTCGCAATATCCGTTCGACTGAAAATATTCGATATAATTAAACAACGACCTCTAAATTCTGTCCGTATGAATCACATGTATCCACCCCACCGTCCCGGGCTATTTCTATGCACGCAAATGGGGAGAGGGGACAAGCGTTGGAGCGGTGAGAGGGGCGAGAGGGGGAGGGGGAGGGGCAGGTGAGCCGTATTTGATCACCGTGTGGTACAAGTCTTGATCTTATTCGATCGAACGCAAGATTTTTTCCCTCGATGCTTGAAACGGACCCCCCAAGGGACGAAAAGAAGGACGACAGCGCAAGTCGATATCTCACATCGCTACTATTTACGGATGAGCTACAGCGCGTACATGATTTTTTCTCGACATTCATGCATTCGCGGGAGAAGGAAAATTTGCCGATGCTCCGTTTGCAATTGCCCGTTATGCAAAAGTTAATGAATACGTAGCTCTGCCTGCTCCTTCCTTTTCGCGATATGATCGCGATGGCGTTGTAGTGTGATTTCACAACGTAGCACGCGGTCACTTTTACCTCACGGCAATCGCACTTATCGCTCTTTTACTTTCCGTCGACAATGATGATTTGGAATTTGTTGTAAATAGATTTAGCGCGAGAAATGGCGATAAAGTGGTTGGCCAGGAAATTAGCCTGGCTGCGGTATATCGACGTTAATTCCCATTGTAATCCTCGCAGGACTCGTTGCGAATCGTGTAAAAGTTCACACTGTAAAGCTTTTTTCTACACGTCGAAGCTAGTCGTTACCACTAAAAGCATAGTATTCGCCTAAATATGCACAAGGATTACAAAGGTTTATGTCAACGACTTGATTTAATTACTAATACATTTTCTTTCCAATATCTTACGAATCCTCGTGAAAGGTGTTTTTTTTTCTCGTAAAATCTATCGAGACTATATCCAGGATGGTATAATGTCAAAATGTTCGTAAAAAACAAGCTGATTATATTAATGTAGGAGAATGTATGAGAACATTAATTCCGTATTGAAAAAAAAAACAAAATTTTAATTTTGTATCTTATAGAATTAAAAGTTTTCTATTCGTTTCGAAACGACTAATTAGTTATGCGCATTAAAGCCTCATAGGACAGAGAAAATTTTTAAAAAAATCGATATTGTATGTGTGACACTGATTATCGCGATGCTATTTCAGCTATGAGCCAAGTGAAGATAAATGATAAACATTTTTCAAATATACCCTATGTCCTGATTAACAAAAATCGATTCTACATTTTTTCAAGCTCGTATAATATGACAAAAGCTCGATAACTTGACAAGACAAGGATCTAATGAAATTTAATTATTCATAAAAACAATTATTTGTTTAATTAAGATTGCTTACTGGTATATGTCTGATTCAACAGATCACGCAATAAATGTCCATATTACATATCCCCATTAATACATGTCAAAGGAGAGACTAAGTTTTGTTTGTTTTTACGACTTGGCAGAAAAGGCTTTCATTCTTCGTTCTGTTTATTTTTACGAATAAGAAGTATTTACCATCTTCGCAATTAGTTTACTGCGATTTCTTATCTAATTTGTAAGGTCGAAAGTTAATGTACAATCTTTTCTCTCTCTCTCTCTCTCTCTCTCTCTCTCTCTCTCTCTCTCTCTCTCACTCTTAAGCGCTTTTGAGTGAATAGTTTTGAAACAATAATGCAATTATTTAAATAAATTTGTCGATTAAAAAGACGCTACCTTCTTTAATCGGAAACAATTTTCATTCCCTAATGTTTGAATGACATACAAGCATAATAGAAACAAATTAATTAATAAATCAATGTATTATTAAATTAAATATTAATAAAGTGAATGAATTGTTAAAAAAAAAAAAAAAAAAAAAAAAAAAAAAAACCATAAAATAATCGTAAGACATTTTGAAAGCTTTGTTAGATAAGCCTGTTATGAAATAATGAATTTTTCATTCTAATATTTCGGAGACCATTGTTTGTTGAAAGAATAAAAATCGTAAAAGATAAATGAGTTACGTAAACAAGGTCTCTCTTAGTTATGCGTGTGCATTTGTTAACGTGAAACTCTTGCGCTACGATCAGTAGCCACTCAATGTTGACAAGATATTTTTTTTTATGTTAATATATTTGAGAGCTCGGTTTCTCGTATACTGTATGCACCTATTAATCGATAGTAAGAAATTTCTTTGGTTTCTCAAAGTTTAAAAATAGACGGAAACGTTGACCTTTGATCGATGATTAGTGAGTGCATGAATATTACTTGATAATGGTAAAATTAGTGAATGTCAAGTTGAGAGAAATCGAAGAATAGAAATTTTCGATCGAGAAACATGTTGCTCGGAACAATTTAGCCATTTCGCCACATTTCTACGACATTTTAGTTATTTCTTATTCAATTAGACAAGTTTTTGTTTGTTTCAATTATTACGTATTGACTTGATTGTGTTAAATAAAAATAATTCTGGATACATTGGGAATTAAACTAATCGACGCAGGTTTAGGCATGAAATATTGATCAAAAAAGGTTTGTTGAAGAAGCGGAGTTCGTCAAAATTCCTAAGAAATTATAAAATTCTAATAATAAAGGCGACTCTAAGACAGCAAATATTATTAACTTGTACGGTTACTATACTGACAACTAAAGAAAACTCTGCCAATACATTGTCACTTAGCTTCTTTCAACTTAACTTTATTTCCTAATGTAATTACTTTCACTCTGCACGATTCTTTAAGAATTTTGTTTCAAAAATCTAATAATAATTTTTATTGTCTTACAAGAAAATATTATGCTTTGCGTTATACAAAATTTATCTACCAATAAACATAAATGAAAATAAAAAGCCCAGTGATTTGCTTGAGGATAAAATATAATGTTAATACAGAAGAGTACTCAATATTTGTTAATTAAAAAGGGAAATAATATATTATAATAGTATAATAGTAATAGAATATAATAGAATTAAGAATTCCATTAACCATACAAATTATGTCACCGGGACGAAAGTTAAGTACATTTAACAATTTTTCAAAAGAATTTTCATTTAGTTGTACATCGATGGATGCGTATCTAATCCTCTCTGCTTTATTTAAATTAAAATTTCTCTATATTTTTAAAATAATACAACTAATAAAAGAAAAAAAAAAAAAAAAAAATGGAAATAAATGATACATGAATATTAGAATATATACTTGTTCCTTTTTTTTCTTTTTTCTTTTTTCGATTTTAAATTTTCCTTAAAATTTATCGTTCTTTTTTTAAATACTCGAATTCAGTAAATAATCATAGTAAATAATTCTATTCTTATACTTTTCAGTAGATAGAATTTGTAAAATTTATTAACAATTAATAGTAATAAAGCGTATACGATTGACGTTGTAATATTTTACTGCAGTCACTTTTGCGTACTAATATATCCTTGTCGATTTATTGGTTATTTATCAAAAATTGTAAAAATTTTACAATGAAGTATAAATATGATTTGTCAAATAATGCAATAAAATTTTTTAAATCGAAGATGTGAATGTTTTCGAAACCGTTTATTTTTAATACATTGGGAAAATAAATATATTTTTATGGTAGAGAATTTTTTACCTATTCCGATCAAATTTCTTTACTATAGGAAAAACCGAGAGATAGAGAAGTAACGTACTTTATATAAACTATTTATGAAAGTATAAAAAAGTAATACAAACGAGATGTTTTTTTTTTTTTTTTTTTTTTTTTTTTATCATATTACATATAATTTTTTCAATATTTTTTGATGTAAATAATTCCCTTCTGTTTTGCCATTTGTAGTATTATTAATTTTGTTGTTGTTGTTGTTGTTGTTGTTGTTGTTGTTTTCGTTTTCCTTTTTCGTTCTTTTTTCAAGAATAGAATACGATTAGACAATTACAATAGAAGGCGAACGAATTTATCAGACCGATGGGTAAATATTAGTTACTGTAAAATTTTTATTATTTTTATATTCCATATTTTTTACTTGTCAAATGTAAAAAATGGTCCGAATATCTATTTGTTAGCTTGTATATTATTAATAATCTGATGGAATAACTTCTTTATTCGCTGAATTTCTAAAAGAAGTTTAAAATATATACTTGAAGCACCAAGCAATACAATCAAAATAACTGAGAATATTTTTACTATCAGTCGTAATACGTAAAAAGATGTATGTACAAATCAGCTTCAAATACGAATATTATAGTAGATCACATAGATTTTTATTGAATGAGTTGACATTTCAAACAAAAATTTATTGTAAAAAAGAACATCCTTATTTATCGTTAGGGTAAGTTATGTGCTACAAAAATGCACTACATAAAATAGAAAATCTATCGTATTTGAGAAACATAAAGACAATAATATATTGCTACATAATTTGCTTATGTGTGCATCGTAAATATTTATTATCTGTATTAATGACTGTGGATTATTTTAAAAAGTTGTACGAGTCCGAGTAGATTAGCCGTTTAAATGACAAAAATTTATTTCAATTGTTCATACGATGTTATCGAATATCTATATCAATTTTAAATTAGCTTTAGCAGATTAAGAATTATCGATTTTCTATGCTTTCTTTCTTTCTCTCTTATATTTTCATTCGACTTTAATATAGAATAAGTACACAAATAAAGAATGGCGTATATATGCATAAATATAGCGCGTGTGTTGTTTGTTTACTTGTGTGTAGCTACGAGAAGAGAGGCAATACAATCAGTTAATTGATTAAATTAACTATGTGAAAGTGCGTAATTTTTTTTTTAGATTCAACTTTAGATTTCGATAAGTGTATAATGGACTCTAAGGATTTTTCGATTTTTCATATTATGCCAATACCATAAAATGTAATACGATTTTTTATCGCGTCGCCGGTGTATGAAATTCAATACAAGTGGTGTAGGACGTAGATTATCGCATTATTCTTATAATGTTTAAATAAAATATATTGCTTGGAAAAGAAGAAAAAGAAAAAATCCGTTAAAAACTTATCGATACGTGTTAAAATAAGAGCAATTCTAATCTATAATTCGGGATAAAACTCTTCATAGGGCACTAATTTCTGATTGACTTTCTAAGAATAGTTTTTGATTAATATAATAGTCACAAAATTACAATGAGCTATTTTTGGTACTCTATAGTGAAATCGAATATAGTATCTATTTCACGCCTACATTGTCGTCATACAAAAACAGCTCGGTCAATAATAACAAAGGGGCATACATCGTAAATTAATTAACGCAAAATGATCTCAACTAAATATTTATCGAAGCGAGCGTTGGCGATCGAGGGAAAGGAGGAAGGAATCCGCTAATAAAACATGTTTTGTAAATCGACACTTGGTGCGCGTGAATTGAATTTAGTCGGCGGGACGTGTAGTGAGTAGGAAGGAAAGGTTAGGAATTATGAAGCAAGAGATGACAGGACAGGACGGCAGTCGACGGCAGCACTGTAAACAATTTCTAAAATAAGATTGGCCGATGAATCGTGAGCCCCGGCTCACTGAGGGACATCGGCACGTAAAGGGAACGAAACGTGAATCGACCCGCTTCTCGCTTCTCGCCTCTCGCCTCTCGCCTCTCGCCTCTCGCCCCTCGTTCCCAGCCTTCCCAGCCTTCCCAGCCTTGCCACCCTCGCTAAGTCGCTGTGCTTCGTTATTTTTAATTGTCCCCAGCAGCGCGAGAATGATAAAGCGAGGATCGCGCCAGGCTTGATCTATATTCACGGCGTTTCGCGCTACGTATTTTATAACGAATCGCCGGCGATGGGAATTATTAATCTCGAGTTCCTTTGGGCTCCGTCGCTCGGCCGCGACCACTCGGATGCGCTGCTTTTCCGGCTCTCGAGCCGAGCAGCGACGGCCAAATTCTCTGCTCCGATAATTAATCGATTATGCTACGGGCCGTGAATCGCCGTGAATTTGTCGCCGACAATGATCGAAGCCAGAGCTTTCAAACGCGAATCGTCGTTCCTAGGCGCTTTAAACCGATCGACCGATCGCCGCCCATTCGCTGTAGCGAATCCATAATCCGGACGATCCGATCCATTCGATCAAACTACCCTCAACGATTGGGGATCCGTTTTTCAAAATTACAAAAACGAACCAACGAACGAACGAACGAACGAACGAACGAGCCAACGAACAAAGGAGAAAAGAAAACATAATACTAGTGGAAAAGGAAGGGAGGATGCTGGAGGAGTGGAAGGGGACGATTTACGATTTATTTAAGCCACACTATGTGGTGAGCCTAGCTTGTGTAAAGTCGGCGGGCGGCGTGAATTTGAAGGGAGGCTCGGGGCGATTTTGTCAGATGCGGATGCCACATTAACGGAAGCAGCTCACTGTCAGCCCCGAGTATTTAAAATGCGAGGAGCGAGGGGACCGGGGGATTTACGTCTGCGTAACCGGGCTTGTGCTTATATTTTGTATTTTGTGTGCCAGGCACGTTCGATAGATCCGAGTAGCGATTGACCTGGTTTGCAGGTCACTAAGACGTCACTATAAAGACTGGCTAGAATTCTCGTAGATTGTTGCCGCAGCCTGCCACTTACCGTTTTATCCGCTTGCGAGTTTGGCATTTATCTTGAGGTTGCGCGACACCGTGACGCTGGGGGACCGTGCGCGGGCGCGTGTACGCACGAAAATTAAAACGCATAAAAGCCGAGCCTAAGCCTCGACAGAGAGAGAGAGAGAGAGAGAGAGAGAGAGGGAGAGGGAGAGAGAGAGCCGACACATCCATAGAGGCGACACTCGATTTAATATGAATTCCGTTAAAGTCTTAATTCTTATTTAAAAGCTGACTTATAACTGCGCGGATTAAAGTGCGTTTGGTGGCGCACGCGCGCGCGCCTGCTGTCATTGCTCGCCTTTTTATTGGCGCATGTGGTTTGCAGTTAGTGCATGTGCAGTTGTAGCTCAATGATATAAATAATGTTGATCCGAATGGACTAGTTGACCCGCTAACCCTTTTAAGTTACATTTCCTTTTAATTGCGATTCGTTGCTCACCGCTAATGCGATCAACTGTCAAGTTTTATTTTGTCATTAATCGACAATCGTCACTACACAATCGAATTACATGTATTTACTTAATTGTGCAACTAATTCACAATCTTGGACGCATAACTGCATGCGCAGCTTAACAATTCGGCCGCTCGTTTTCCGCCCTAAGAAAACGTAGGAGCTCGACTTAATAAATTTCAGGTTTTTTTTTTTTTTTTTTTTTTTTTTTGTCATCGTCGCCATTCAGAACCAAAGAGTTCCTGGGTAGGGCTCGAGTCAATCTATTTATCTTGAAAAATTGCTTAGCAATACTGATTCGCGGACGCACATTAATATCGTTCATTCGGCGCGATCGGATTTTTCATTTTTCCCCCAAACTACTACTATTTAATATTAGAGGAAAATCGATGGGCTGATCAATACTTAACTGGGGTATACATTATTTACAATAACTGCTCATTTAATTAAAAAGTAGAATTTAAACGAAATAAATACAAATGGAATGGACTTTGTCTCTGATAATTTCTTTCTTAATAAGCATCCAAGTTTTTCGATAAATTGTTTTATTAACACTATATACATATTTATGAATGGCTTATAAATTTGTTAATTAATGCTAAATTTAACCGATGAATGTAATTATAATCGGAGGTTCGGTGAACTGTCTTCCGCTGCAGGGGACAAGTGACAGGCCGTAGTACAAACTTCAAAATTAAAGTAGTAATATAAGTGAAAGCTGTGTCAATAATGATACTGGAAGAAGCTATAATAATAAAAGTTGGCCCAAGTGCTTCACTTACCAAGATTTTAAACTCTCGGATGACAATTTTTTTCGGTTTATAGCTTAAACGGCATAGTCGTTTTACATTTTCATTACCGAGTTTTCGATCCGCTAAAATTAATTTTCTCCAATTCCCTTACGATGCTAGTCAACGAAGCGTGCTAAATACTCGGGTACATGGATTTATCTTTCACGAATTTTTTTCTACATAATCCCAGATGTTATTGCATCAGCTTGAGTAGACTTTATACAACTTGGAGAAAACTCCTTAAGAAAATCTACACCAGAATTCGCAATCGAGTGGAGAGCCAAACTTGAGTATTTTGTCAACGACATCTGCGATAGCTTACCCCATTTCCTTGACCCGCCGGAACCTTGAATTTACCAACCTCAAGTTCCCTTGCCACCATAAATTTGTTAAAAAAAAAAAAAAAAAAAAAAAAAAAAAAAATCAAGTAAAAAAGGAAAAGAACAGAAATAACAGATCAAACAAGGAGAGGAATTCTAAAGACTGCCATGTTCTATTTTGGAATTATCGTAATAAAGAATATAAAAATACCGCGTTACAATGTTAGATAGGCGAGCCACTCACTAATCAGAATAAGCATTGCTTATCTTTAATGAGCGGCCACTTAAGATTTCATTAACGATGTTGATCAAATTAGGCATATCTATTAATTTATATAGGTTAACGGCATCATAAATAATTTATTAAAAATATTCAATCGTCTGTGCGCCCATGTAAAGTGAGGTGGAAAATGAGTTTATTTAATTAAATCACTATATTCAGTCGAATCTATAATTAAAAGTCTCGATATGAAATACAGATTTAATACTTTTAATCATTTTTACATTATAGAATTCTGTTCAATAATAAGTATAGGGGACTATTATTAAATATTTTCTTTTTATAGCATTTTCAATAAATAATCAGTGATTATAATTGACATTAGAAGTAGTCTAATAAATATTAATGACGAATGTACGAAGCGCACAAATTCAGGATATACATATACACACACACGCACGCACACACACAAAATCAATTCCACGGTATTAACCATTAATATCAATAAATACTTTTCGTTATTTTCGGATTAATGACATGTAAGGTTTATCAATGTTGCATATCAAATAATTGTTGGCGTTTAAAGCTCTCCTCGTGCAAGACTTCAATTTTAATCTATAAAGGCTTATCAATATTGATTTGTTATAAATAAATCACTATAATTTCATTCTATAGGGAATTTTTTTTTTTTTTTTTTTTTTTTTAATTTTATAAAAAAACACCTACAATACCTTCGGATTAGGCGATTAGTAATGAAAAATTTAGACATTGAAAATGCTAAATTTAAATATACGCTTCAATAAGGCGGAATAACGTTTAAAGGATAAATTTATGTAAATTTAAATAATAAATGCATTAGGTAAAATTGTAACTGAAATAAGTCTGGCAAAAATCTCTAATGCATATTGGTCGTTTGTAATGGTAATGAAGTAACGGAAAATTGCAAATCAATCATGTCTTACGCGACGTAAATGCATCGATAGTCAAAAAATATTACTCTACGTTACGTTTATTTTTTACTTATTCGAATTATTTCCTACTGAAATATCTAATTCATTTGTACAAACGAGCGCGCGAACATTATCAAGTAATTTCAACTTAATCATTCTAAACCCTTAAATATTTACTATTAATAATAAAGTATCATTTATTAAATGGCTAACAAAGCATTAATTATAAATTCCTTATTGCTTTTATAATTAGCCAAGGTTACGAGCATTTACAGTAATTAATTTTACGATCTTTTTTTAAGGTGTACCGGTATGAGTATTGCTTTACTGATTTAGGTACTTGGCATTTAAAAATACATAAAGTTGGTTACAAAGATAACGTTAATGTATATTAATTTTTCTTAGCGAACGTTTAAGAAACTCTGTTCAAAACATTTTATGCTTTACCAAGTGAGGGGAAAGATATTATAAAGCATTTTTTTTTCCCCATCAAGCTATCTTTACAAATCAAAGGAAAGTTTCGTCTTAATAATCCTCTTTCGTCATTTTTACGTACATTTTTTTCACATCGAAAGTGCCTATAAATTTTGTATTTATAGCCGTAATGATATTCATAATAAAATCTTTATGCACGCAATGTAAATGTAAACCAATCTTAAGAGGTGTTTGTAAGAAAAAAAAAAAAAAAAAAGAACAAAAAACAAAAAACATCGTGTACTAGAATAGTTTAATGGAATTAGAATAAGGTTTTCAATTAACACATTATTTATAATATTTTTCGTTATAAAACATTAATATTTTAACGCCTTGGTATATTTATGCTCTAGTGTAATTCGCCAATTAAAAGGATTTATAAATGAAATAATAAAATCTACTGCCAATACATTGTCACCTTATTTTATTTTGATTTATTATTTTAGCCAACATATTAATTATTGCTATTTTCATTTAATGATTTTCTAATAATAATACAATTTTAGCCGAAATTTTTTTGATACAACAACAACATAAAAAAAATAAAAACAAAAACAATATTTGTTTAGCTGCCATCGTGAGTTTTCAAAGTCTTATACAAATAATTAATATTTTTAACAAATTTAAAATTAGAACCGATAGTACACTATATAAATTGATTAAAATATATTTTTTCATTAATTCATAAGTCTAAAGCACATTAATTTTCAATTAAATCTTTTAGATCGCTTGAATTGAAAATGTCATCCACGATAAATTGTTAAGTTTGCAATAGCTGAGATGGGAACAAGTTTCTATTGCACTAAAACGTTAATATTAACAAATATATTTCATATATTAATTAATAATGGCATTGCGAAAGTTAATACACATTAGCTCTAATAATGCTTTAATAATAAGTGTACAAAGTAACAAGTGCAAAAGCTGAAAAGTTAAATTCTTTTTTCAATCCAGTAGTGCAATCAATTTATAAATATCCACATTATCGACACCTTAAACAATTAATTTCTATTCAAATGATATTACAATAATAATCAAGTGATTTGAGAATGCGAATTTTCCTTTGCTTTCTCTTATAACGAGCATTTAAAGTTTCATTCTGTTGTTTCTATAGTATTTATGAATTTTCGATTCAGAATGGGCGAAGAAGTCACGCTTTCTGCGAACTGATTCAACTATAACTTCGAAACCCCCTTCCTCCTGCTTCTACTCCTACTTCTTCTTTTTGTCTCCCCCCCCCCTTCCAACCCCCTTCCACCTCCTCTCATCCTCTCCTCCTACTCCTACTCCCTTCTACAGTTCGACTTATCGGGCGACTTAGCAATTGTTTCTGAAGCGCAAAAGCTTCTAGGAAGGGTACATAAAAGCACATTTCTCCGACTGTGTATCGTAAAAGGGAGAGAAAATAAAGAGGAGTTTGAAAGTGGTTGAAAATCGGCCAAGCCATTATCAAAACGTCGACGCGAGCATGCATCGAGCCACAAGAGAATAACTCGCACGACAGTCCTGTTAAACTCGGACGTTCTAATTTCTAAGGCTCGAAAATGCCCGACAATCGTTGTACTTATCCAACATGATGAAGGGAGAAGGGTGGGAGGCGGGGACAGAGGGGGCTGGATGACTGGTTCAACTCGCTAATCTATCGTAGCTCTAACATCCGGTAAGGTGCTGGGAAAAATCGGCTACGGATAAGATATCCATGTACCGGAGATTTTCCCGCCGGCGTCGTTAATAATACGCGGTTACGGTTATCGTTTCGAGGTCTGGGCTCGCTCGTTAATGTCGTCGGAAAAGCCGTGAGTAGGTTCGATGGTGAAAAGCCACGATTATGGCGAGCAATATAATATTTACCTCGCTACAACGACCCGGATCGGAGATAAACGTATATTTCAACGTACTCTTGAATTGGACTTGGTGGACCGATTGTACTCGAATGACAAGTGAAGGCACTATCGCGGAAAAGTGTAAAAATCAAACAAACAAACAAACAAACAAACAAACAAATAAATAAAATAAAGTAAAAGAAAAAAAGTACTGTCGTGGGACTTAAAGAGTGTTGGCCGATAAGAAGGTAAATAATTCGAGTTATTACGTCGACGATAAGGAGGCTTTGCCGCGGCTATAAATAACGGGATGGATAACTTTGGTAAATACGAATTACGAATTTGAAATTACGAAATCTTGAGTCCATCGTTAAGGTAAGAAGGCGATTCGTTGGCAATAAAGCGCTACTCAGACTCGTTATGCGGCGAGCAATCAACCCACGGCTATTTCCTTTCGCACTTGCTCCACTCTTGCACACTACTACTACTACTCGAGAACGCAGCATTGATCATGAGAAATTAATTCTAGCGAAACTATAATGATATATATATATATATATATATTGTTACGGGGGACTCGTAACAATGTTACTACACTTAATACGGCTTTCGGATGACTACTCCGTCGGCGAATATATCGATTCGATCTCCCGGCCCGCCCGGCAGTCCGTACGTCCACCTTCTTTCAATCACATCGAAATACCGTCGACGACTTTCTTATTTTCCAGTCGACTAATGGCTTCGCAGCAGCGCACTAGTCGACTGAGCCCAGCAAATAAACGTTCGCATTAACGGTGGAAAGCGAGGCGGAGCCGAGGGTGGTCGTCCATACGCCTTTTAGAGTACCTTAGGTGGAAATCAAGGGCGATTCACGCTGAGATGGTCTGTGGCGATGCAGCGAGCGATCTCCCGGAGCATCGAACCGAAACTTACTTATCAGGGCAGTAATAACGGGGCTGGAGCGGTCGCTCGGCCGGACGGCAAAGAGGCCAGGGAGCAAGGGAGCGAGGACGCATTAAGTCGCGAGACGTGAGTCCCGCGGCGCACTACCAACTGCAAAAGGTGCGTCGATCGGCTGAGCGAGTAGAGCGAATCGGACAAGGCTGCTCCTTTACTCTACCTATCCCTCCCCACCCTTCCCACCGTACCCTTTCTCCATCCCGTCCACCCTCCCTCCCACTCATCGCACTCTCATTCTCAAGTGGTCGAGACGCCCTTAGGGTCGCTGCAACCACGGGTACGGCGTGGATAGTCTAGGTAGAAGGGGCGAAGGGATGAATAGGGAGGGCGAGGAGGAGAGCCGGGGACTCGAGGGCCGTCCTCGACCGGAGGCCGCTTCCCCGGCGATCGATGCCATTGACTGGTCGGCTCGGGGCTTCGCGCTCGCACTTTTCCCTCGCTTACCTGGCTTTCCGACTGGGGTGGCAGCTCCTGGTAGCAGGCGGATTCGCCCGAGCCCCTGCGACTGCCCGCGATACACATCGCCCTGCGGAAGAGGCCCGCCACCAGGGCACAGAGGCCGCACTGCATGCCCGTGGCGCTGCCCGCCGATAGGGAGGTTGCCGCGGCCGCCGTCGGGAGGTCGGGCTGTTGCGGCGCCGGCCCGGGCCGCTGCCGGTGGCCTCGCGCCTCGCGTCTCCTCATCGGGGCCCGGGGCCCCTCATGCCGCCGCGAAAATTCGTCGCCTCGTTGCCGCGCGCACTCGGACACGGGAGACCGAGAGGGAGCTCGAGGGCGGGGCGGCACGTGCTCCGTCTGCCTCGCGTCTCGGTCGTCCGCCTCGTTGCCGTCGCCGTCGTTGTCGTCCTCGTCCTCGTCCTCTACTACCGCCTCTCCTTCCACTCTCATCCGCGGGGAGCTACTGCTACTGGCGTGCACCGGGCTATCGGCGGCCGCTCCCCCCCTCCGCTCGCACTCGGCACCGTCCCGTGGTCGCGCGCGCACTTCCCCGTCGGCATCCTCCTTCGCCGTATTTTTACTCTGGCGCGCGCGCGCGCGCGCTTGCTCGCTCGTACGCTCGCTCGGCACTCTCAACGAGTCGACTTACGACTCGTGGCCAGGGACGGCGGCCCCCCCGTCAAGGACGGCGCTGCTCCATCGCCCGAGACACTTTGCGGGTGGTCCTCTTTAAGAGCGCGGCGGCGCGTCGCGGCCCATCGCGATCGAGGACCGACTGAGTCGCCGCTCCAGGCAGCTCGGCTCGGAGGCTGCCGTCAGTGCCGTCGCCGTCGCCGTCGCGGCGCTCGCGCTCCTCTCTCTAGTGTGGGCCGACTCCTTCTCCCTCTGAAGTTCCCTTCCCCCGGATCGAAGGCGCGCACGCCGGCCGGCCGCTCGTCACGCACCGAGAGAGAGAGAGAGAGAGAGAGAGAGAGAGAGAGCGAGGGAGCGACTCGGCGATATCGTGGCGCGGCGTGGGTGGGAAGGGGGGACCGTCGGCAGCGTCGACGGTGACGGAGCGAAGGCGGGGTGGCGACGAGGGAAGGAGACAACAGCGGCGGCGATAAGAGCGATGACGAGAGGGGGATTGGGCGGGAGGGAGGGGCTGGCAGTGGCGGTAGTGGCGGCGGCGGTGGCGGCGGTGTCAGCTCGGAGCTCGGCCGGCCTCGGCTACGTTCGCTCGAGGAGAGATATCTGCCCGTCTCGCCCGACGACCTGCAGCGCGCCTCGAGATCCCGCGGATGCACGCACCTGCCTCCTCCCCCGGACCTCGTCGCGCCCGCGCAAGCCGGCAGATCAATATAACGCAGCACCGCGCCGGAGATCCCGGTTCCTCCTTCGGGGAGAGCCCGGCAAGCTCACCCGGGTGGTGGTGGTGGTGGTGGTGGTGGTGGTGGTGGTGGTGCTTGCACTCCGATCCCCGGGGTAAAAGGGTGGGGAGCGCGAGCCCCACGCGTAAATAAAGCCAACCCGTATTATCATTTCCGGCTGGTGAAATCGGGAGCTGCTGCTGCTGCTGCTCCTACTGCTACTGCTGGAGGAGGAGGAGGAGGAGGAGGAAAAGCAGAAGGAGCGTGAGTAGCAGGAGGAGCGGATGGGATGGAGCGGCTGGAGAAGGAGGAGGAGGAGGATGATCAAGGCTTACACACGCAAGATCTTTCGTCGCGCAAATTATGATCTTTGTGTAATAAAAAAAAAAAAAAACAAGAAAAAAAAAAGAAAAAAGAAAAAAAAACACGAAAGAAAGAAAAAGAGAATGAAAAAAAAAAAGAAATACTATTGCGCCATTCGGTATTTCACAAAAATGAATATCGGATATTGGAAAATCGATTGGCGGCACTTTTCCTTCTCTACAGAGTGAGCCTATCGTTTTATTTAAAAACTTGTCGAATAGACAAATTGTCATTAATTATAATATTGCTTACGGAGATGGAATGACGGGTATTCCGGTAACAATAGCCCTGGGGATACGTGCACCTACTAATTATTTCTCTGTCGTCTTTTCATTAACTCGCGGATTAGTGCTTTGATATTGCTAATTAGCGTAATAATAATCCATACGAATGAAGGGATAATCGAAGCTGGGCTACGCAGCTTTTCATAAAATTTGCATTATTAGCCGTAGGAGGATATTGTTCCTCTCATTCCTTAAAATCGTGAAAATCGAACGGCAGTGGTTCGCAATACTAAGAGACGGTCAAAGGGGCATTGTAAAAGATACCCATACTTGATGCATTTTCGTAGGGCAAAGGCTTTCCTAATGGTAAGGGCTAATCCGAATGGCCAATGGTCATTGATTAATATTAATTGAGCGGGAGGTATGATACTAAAGCAGCCCCGTCGCTAATAATATTTCTTCACGCTGACGAATGTATTATGAACGACGAACACTAAAGATCGGCTCGGAAACAAGTTGGCGCAACTCATTCGCACGCATCGAACAAAGCGGCGATGAATTCGCGCTGCCGGTCGCTCCAGTCCATGCGACTGCGCTCGATGCAGGCGATATTAACATTACGGGTTACCGGTTAATTCGCAATTAGTTTGGGCATGAATATCAAGTGTATGTAAATGCTTTATGTCCGTGTGGACGGGAGTCAATTATTGCGCTCACCGTTACATTTGCCACGCTGCCGGTAGTTATAATATTCTTTTATCTCGTGGGTCGCATGGTTTGTGTAAATGCCGTGCCAATGCGCCACGCCCGTTTATCTTATTCATTTTCAAGCCATTATATATATATATATATATATATATATATATAGGCGCTCCAGCGTGTGGTACATTATCGTCAAATATTCGTCTAATGGCTCGATCCAACAGCTTAATAACGGTTAATAACTATGAGCTTCGCATTCTTCAAAATATTTCAAGCCCTGTGTACTCATCAACGCGAATCAACGAAAATAAACATTTCGCTGAACCGTGCTCGCTACGGTATTTCATTGAACCTAACAACATATGCCGCGTGTTTCACAATCGCTCGATTATTGTCTTTGTGATTTTGCAAATGTATCCGCAATACCCTATTATGTAAGAAGTGGCTTATAATGCCTTTCTCTCTCTCTCTCTCTCTCTCTCTCTCTCTCTCTCTCTCTCTCTCAATTCTTATCTAGCTTCATTGAAATATCAATAATTCTTCTTTCCTACAAATCGTTCGATATTCTAAAAACATTCGTTTTTTTGCATTTTTTCAAAGAGCTCCTTATTTGGCCCCGGGAGCAGAAAGCGAACGTTCGACTCTCCTGACTATGAGCAGCCACGTGAAGTACGGCCACCCTCGGAAAATGCAGGAAAATCAATTGCGCTGCCGAAATGACAAAACCCGCGGCAGTGGTGAATTCTCCGTGCTCGGCCAAATGACAACACGTACGAATGCGCTGCGGAAATTAGCTGAGCGCCGAGGAGAAGACAATCCGGGCCTTCGATTCTCGGGCCGAGATTTCGTGGCCCACCGCAGTGGGAATATACATTTCGCGTGTCTGCAGGTGACGCCTCGATGAGATAGGATCGATGCCACGCCGTGTATGCGCCGACTGACGACGGCCAATTTCTTCCTCCCCTTTCTCTCCCTCTCTCTCTCTCTCTCTCCCACCCTTCCCCTTCCTTCAATGTTGCCGCGCTCGCGCTCGCCCTATCGCTAACGCTCCGTCTCTTTTCTCAATTTTTTTTAATGGACATTGAGACGCGACTCAATCCCTTCACGTCCACCTGACGTATCCTACTCCAACTTATAACGTCTCTTACGCGTTGATTTTTTATGGCGGTGTCCTTGCATCGCGAGCCCTGGCTGCTGGTGCGGCTGTCCGATAAGCGCTTACGATGTACGACGACGATCGTCGAGGCAATGTGAACTCTCGATATGAATGTCGCTTTAATATTTTCTTCTTTTGTTGTCGGCTTGCTTATGCGCTCGATCGAACGCATTGTAATATCAAGCGTAATGCGACGTTGGAGAGAAAGGTTATTATCAAAGGTGATTTCATCCAAGTCATTAATGCATCGTTAACCGGGTTATACTGTGTAAACTCAGATATTATTGTAAAACTCGGTTACCTTTAACGTGAGAAACAAAAGGTATGACTCAATTGTAAAAGTGTTAATATTTGATCTATTATAACGCTAATTAGCCGAGTTCTTAAAAGGAAAACAGGGAGTATTTAATGACTGACCATTGAATACATAGTTTTGTAGAGCAGCTTTTCTTACTTTTAACACACAATCGAAACTTAAATGAATATATTACATCATCATTTCTGGATTACCGACCTAACGCCAATAATATCGCTTGCATGGCCCATATGTCTGAATTATAGAAAAAAAAGGTGTTCCGAGCATCTGTCGATAAATAATTCTTTGAAAAACTCTCTTATAATATAGGCGAGCTACGGCTAAGCCTTAATAACTATTGTTCATTAATTTCTTTGCTTTTTTTCTTCTATTTTTACATTTTTTTTTTATTTTTTTTTTAATTTATTTTTATTTTATTATTGAAACGATGTGTTTATTCTTGAGATTTCAAATTCAAATTCCTTCGTGCGAGGAATTTCGAGATAAAGAGAAAACCTGTGCACTTCAATTTCCATGTTGTTCATTGCTTTGTATTATACGCTGTGCATACGTTACTCGCACATCTTTGAAAGTAAGTAAATGTGTTTTTTCGTTTTCAAGCTCTCAGCGCTCGTAAAGAAAAACTCTAAGAACGAAAGCACGAGAGTTGAATGTCTAAAGACTTTTCTAATTTTACTAGCTACTCTTAAAAAAAAAAAAAACACAAGTGCACATCGTTCTGTATTTACTGTCAAAAAGAAAAAGAAAATAATAACAATAATACAAAAAATAACTATACTTCAGATTCATCAGACTATCTTGGCTTTTAAAAACGAACAAGACTTTTTATTCATAGTTTTAAATGCGATAATCTGTGATCTGTTTTATGTGGAACGCGTATTATATATTGCCAGCATGGGCCAACATTCTCAATTATCTTGAGAGTTTTATACTATCTAGTAGTACGTATATACATTATCTTGCAATTGAGTTGCAGTGAACGACGAATTTGCTAAGCACCTGCAAACACTTAACCTTGCCCAATCGAAAATGGGAAGTATCTTTTCTTCTTTCCCTTGGACGTACACTTCGAGCTTCTTTAGGCTTCGTATATTATCGACTTTTCTTTCTTGCAATTTTGCATTTTTTTCTGCGCACTCATACTTTCTTTGCCCTACTCTCGCCATTCAACCTTGCTTTATATCTGATTTACATGATAATATATATATATATATATATATATATATATATATAAATCTTGCGAATATTATATTAAATGATGAATTTTTTCTTTTGCAGCTTCCTCGTACCGGCAATGTCCCCTTAAAATTTACTATATTCTCAACGTCCTCATTGTAAACAGTTTGTGAATTCGTTCATATCTCCTCCCTCGCATTTCTCATCGTATAAATCTTTTAATTTTTCTCAATTAAATCGACCTATTTCTTATAATTTGAATATTTTTTCTATTAATAATTACATTGTCGGAGGCTCTTGAGTAGAATGGAAAAAAAAAACAAAAAAAAACAGAGATAATATATAGCATGACCTCTTTATAAGAAAAAAAAAAGATCACTGAAAGATTTAGAAGAAACATTAATCCGCGGATTATAGCGACGTCATGGCTGATAAATCAGAATGGAAATAAATTAGTAAATTAATTAAAATTGCATCATTGGCAAAATCCTTACGTAAAATGATTGAGTTTTCGTCAATAGCCGACGTAAAATCAATATACGCTACGCAAAAGCAACAATAAACTTGTAATAAATTCTTGTAAACTATTACGTTCTCTCAAATGATAAAAATGTTCAATGAATATTCAATATATCGAACTTGATTAAATATAAAATATTGCTAATTATTTGTAAAGCTCTGCTTCGATAATATTATCACATCGAAAGATAATTTTTTCCCCAAAAACATTCCTTGTTTTTCCACAAATAAATTATAATTTCCAAACTGATATAATGAAGCTAACGTTTGTGTATAATGTAATTTATTTCATTTAATAAGAAATCGCAATTAATGGCCGAAAATCTTTGACAAATGTACATAAAGCCGCTAAACATTATAACTTATGTAAATATCTATATTTAACAATAAGTTTGATTACATATTTATTTAATTGATTTTATAATGAATAAGTTTCCATTAAGTATTAATAAAAAATACCACTGTTTAATTTTTTTTGAAATGCCCCGTAAATAGAATGAATAATAATATACCGATAACGTAGCTGTATTATTGTAAATAATATTGAGATAGTGTGCTGAATTTTTTTGAAAGTCTAATTATGTTGCTTAAGAATATTTAATAAATCAACGATAAAGCGACGCAATAATTCCTCGATAATTTTATAAATAATATAATAAAATATCATTGTATTTCATATCTAAGAGAAAAATGTGATTTTACTATTGAAATTAATTGTAATTAGTCCAATTATTTCAGTCAGTTATTTAAATGTTATTATCATTATAATTATTGTTATTGTTATTATTGTTATTGTTATTGTTGTTATTGTTGCTGTTATTATTAATATTATTATTATGTTGTACAGTGACAAAATGAAATTATTAAAACTTTCAACGAGGGATATCATTCAAACTAAATTCTTCGACACTACGTATTACTTTAGAAATTAAATAATTTACAATTTTAATATATTTACAGAATATTTTTAAACCGTTGCTCTTATGTGACTACTGATAATAAAAACATGACCCTTGCATATCCTCAAAAATCAACTGCAGTAGAACAATATTTATTTTTGCAACATTCTACATACATATTATTAAACGTATAAAACTTAATAAATTTTATTAATTTTTGTTCTCCGCAGCTTTTATATAGAAATGTCAGAGCAACTTTCTTTAGTAGACAATGAGTTTATGCTCTGTTTAATTGAATCCAAACAGTGTAATAGTAAACTTTTTAACTGTTCCTAATTATACTAGAAATGATTTAATTGGCAAAGCTATTTCTGCTCTAAAATGACGATGCAATTTTAAACAAGAAATAATTGAAAGACATCAAATAAATAAACAATAAGCACAAATTGCTAATATACATTCATTGATCTAATTAACTCGATACAAGTTTGTTCCGAAATCATAGCCGCTGTCTTAAAATATTTTTTAAAAAGAAAGAGAGAGAGAGAGAGAGAGAGAGAGAGAGAATAACATCAACAACAAATAATGCATGAAAATATTTGAATATATAATTTGAGCACTGCAGAATTAAGTGAAATAATTTTCCATGAAAAAATAGAAAACGTTTCGTTTTCTTGAAAAAAATTGTTTTTCTGAGAATAATATATATTTTCTCGCTCTCTCTCTCTCTCTCTCTCTCTCTCTCTCTCTCAAGTTATGTTAACTGTTAAATGAAATTGTTAAAAGAAACGAAATTAGCTTTCGAAAATAAGAATTTACTGAAACAAAATAAGCCGTTAGCTTTTTCTCGCACAAAATTATTTATTATTATGGTTAAAACCAAATGTTTGTAGTTATTAGTGTTAATATACTCATGGCGTAAAAGTTTAAAGATTCTCGTTTGAAAAGTTTTCTTCGTTAATCTAAAATATTGACTTTCATTAACAGTGAAATGTTATGTCTCGATATTATTATGTCCTGTAATTCCTTTTCTATCGGTAAATTCCTCCTGACAATTATTGTTACGATGATAATTACGTCCGGGAAATTTTATTAGCCTGATTTTCGTGACAAGGTCCTCCTACTATATGACAATGATTTTAAATGCTATCAACGTTCCATGGAAAACACTATAATTTATACGTCGCGACAGCGACAAGTGTATTGCGTAAGATGGTAAGTTATTGCAGGTGGGCACTTAACGCGAAAACTAAAAGCAACGAGCGCATAGAGAAAAACATGAAACGGACAACGTGAGTAATTTGTACATGGCGCGAGGATTTTACCTTCAACAACAAAGTTTGTCGCAAAAGCGATCGATCTGACGTTACATAAGGCCGTGATCAGTGATAGATCACAATCTTAAATAGCCGCTCTAAAGATTTCGTGTGACGCGGTCGTTAACATAATCGCTTTATTGTCCCGTGACATTTTGAATCGATCGAGTGACATCACCTAAGCAAGTAATAACAGGGAGTAATATTTACGACTTCTTGCGGCGGGGAAATCGGTTGTTCTCCCCCAGCCAGAGGGGTTTGACCGCCGCGGATCGGCCACGGACGGGTGCAGCGACGAAGCCACCCATCAACGAAATTAATTCGTGGAATATCAGATCTCACGTACCAGCCACGTCCCTTATCGAATTTAATTGATCAGCAGCAACCCAACTGCATTATCCGTATATTTTCCGCGCGATTAAATTAGGCGAAGGTGCAAGGAGAGCCGATACGGGAGAGTCACTGTCCAACGCTCGGTAAACATTCGTTGTTTTTTCCCGTCGCTTATCGTCGTGAATATCGTTGATGCCCGGACCATGTGAAAATGCATAGGGCTTTTCCTACACCCCCCCCCCCGACTTTGGCAAGTCGACAGACTGAAACGGACGAACCCTTCGGTCCTCCGAAGTCTTTGCTTTTCTACCGAACAAGCTATATAAGCCAATTCAAATGCCATAGTTTATATTTTTTCTATATATTGCCGAGTGGACGGGTGAACGAATTATAAAGCATGATGATTCCCTTCTAGTAAATGCAGTGGGTGAGAAGAAAGATAATGAAATAGTCGAAAAGTTTAGCTTTTAAAATTTATTAGCTTTGCAATTGATCGACAAACGATCGATTGCCTACTTATTTTCGTTTGTTCTCCCAAATTCAACGGTCAACCTTTGCCAACAAAACCCTATCGAGAACGCTTGATCCAGTTTCGTATATATATATATATATATATATATATATATATATACATATATAACAAAAAATACGCGCACACATATATATATATATAAGGTCATTTGTTCTGTAGATACAGCCGGTAATTATTCGAGCTGACACATTCATTTATTTTACATCTTTTTTTGTAATTTTGACATTTTAACCTCCGAGAGTAACCAAGATATCAAGTAAGGCAAAGCGCCCAGTTGACCTACTTGCTTTAAAAAATAAATCATACAAACTGGTATGAAATTTTTATCGCATTTTTTCACCAAATATTGGAATTTTGGATAATAGTTTGTGTGTTTGCCCCCCCCCCCCACCCACACACACATCATTCGAAACGTGTAAAAAATTTGCTTATCCTTTAGCGATGATAAAACTACAAGCAAATTGAAATATATGTATTACATTGTGCAATGCATCTTTTATTAATTTACATGATATCAAATTCTATGACTTGTTTCCATTATGATAAATTATAATATATCAGAAAATATATTTTAGAGCGCTAACGACAGTATATTAAATTAAGGATAAAGTTGATATCAATTTTTGAATATCCACGACCGGTAAATGAAATTGTCAAATATTTGTATTTATTTCTTTCAAAATCCTTTGTAATATCCTCATTTCACAATTCATCAAATGATCTTTATTAACAAGCAGAATAGAAGCTTTACGAAAGATGAATTTCGAGGAGTCTGTATGCGTAGTTCTGTTGAACCTAATAATGAATCCCACCAGCCATAACTCATCCTAATAGACCCTAGTTTCTGAGATAACTAGCATTTTAAGTAAAATATGTAAAAAAAAAAGAAGAAAAAAAAAAGAAAAGAAAAGAAAAAAAAAGGTACAATGAGAAAAGACATTATAACTTGGCAGCTATTTATTGTGAAAAGTATACTAACCCAATCAGAAAATTAAAATTGAAATAACATCCCTTAATTTCAACTGTAGTATCATATAATTTTTAAATTAAAACTCTTCAGAGTTACAAATAAATATTCAATTAATAATCATAAATAAATTTGATTGTTAATTTCATCACTATTTCATAAAGACGGATTTACATTCAGCCGTAATAACTTTTTCTTTTATGGTAACCATGTATTTTCTAATGTTATTGATTATTTAATTATCAAATTAAAAAATTTCTTATTCTTACATAACACCTTAAATAAAAATTGTTTTTGAAGAATCACGCTCGGCAAAATGAATAATAGTTTTGAAATTTATTAGTTGGAATGAAAAACTTTTCCTTGCAATCTCGTCTAAATCTATGTTACACAGATCTTATGTGCACTTTGAAAGTTATTATCTTGAAGGAAGTAACTTTTGATAAACTACTACAAAATATCGTGATATTATATAAAACATGTTATATAGTAGTATTCAAGCAATTGAAATACTTTTTAATATTATCGATGCTTGAAAATGAATAATAAAATCGTTACCAAAGCTGTAAAGCGTTATTTATTTTTAAAATCTGTCATTGATATATCTTGGAAGTAAAATGCATGGACCTTCAAAACATTTGATTTCATACAAACACATTTTTTCTAGTCGATAGAATATGAATGACCGTTATTTTTAAGATAATTTATTTTGAAATATTTTTACGTATATACGAGGGATATTTAAAAAATTATACATATATACATATATACATATATATATATATATATATATATATATATATATATAGAGAGAGAGAGAGAGAGAGAGAGAGAGAGAGCTAGTTGTTTTTTAAATGTCGTTGAAAGTCACAGACACGAGTAAAAGAGTATTTTTATTATATTCGCTTTCAACTATCGAGTATCGTGCAAAATCACGTGGCCAGACTGCATAAATATAATTTTAAAGGCTCATTAAATCTTTGGCATTTCTTCTAAATATATAGATGCAACTAAAATTTGTTAGCAAGACAAATTTTGAATACATAAATAGAGTGTAAGATACTAGTCGGTTAATTTATCGAAATTCACATTTTCATTATAAAAGAACTTGAAAATATTAAAAATCAATAGATTGAGAATATTAATGATTATAAAAGTGTAACGAGTGAGATTATTTAAATTCGTCGAGTAAACTTCTTTCAGATTTAAACGATTTAATTCTTTTCCTCATTTTATCTTATAAATTTGAAATACTGCAGTGTGGCGAAGAGTTTCAAATATGAAAGGTATGACAGATGTGTCGTTCCCGGATGAATAGAACTCGTTTTGAAAGATTTTCAACTTTTTTTTTCTTCGTTGCAATATTTTTTTGTTTTTGTTCGTTGCAAAAGCGCTATCTTCGATATTAAGTTTTGAAGAAGTTAGGAGTAAGAAAAGAAAATTAAAAGGGTCGATTTCAAATGAAATATGTGCAGTATTTGCCTTTGATAATGTTTGTATTTTAAAATCAGAGTTACGCCTTGGATGAAAAATTATTGTATTTTCCGTGTATAAATGTTCGGACGTGAGAATGTGATGAATATTGTAACAAATAAATAAAAACGTTCGTATAAGATACTACAATCTTATGAGAATTTGTACTAAAAATATATTAATTTTACTTTTCACTATAATTTAGATATTTTTACACTGCAGTTTTTAATAACATATCTATTTTCGTACAGAATCGCTTTCGCCTAATATACACCGTTTTAACAATAAAGAATATTAAAGCATCTAATTTTCATTTAACGAGATTTAATTCGGTAACGATATATTGAAAATAGAAAAGAAAACGAGAATAAAATAGTTACCAGTAGCTTATTTTATGTCTTTGTGCAATTTATTGATCATAAAATAATTCTAAAGATCAAAAGATCCATACAACTATAAATATATAAATTAACAATTGGTAATTTGATGTAATGAAAACATTTTTCTAATTAAGAAAACTTTTTAACAATACGATAGAAATACATAAAATATTTTATATTTAATTTAAGGAAATAAGTAGAAAAGGTTTAGGATCTGGTCAGACGAACAAAATATTAATGAGAGAGTGAGAGATTGATAGAGAGAGAGAGAGAGAGAGAGAAAAGAGAAATATTGTACGATATGTGCGCATTAAATTTCTCAATTTTCTATAGGCGAAGAAGATAAATATATTTTGAAATTAGTCTATATAATCTTTAAGATTATGTGAAAACATAATTGACAAGAACCACTTAAGCTCGTTAGTATCCACTTAAGTAATTATATCTTGCGTTGTTCAAAAATAATATCGATTGATATAATCTAAATGTTGTATATTTTAAGTGGGTAATATTGAAAAGGCTCGTTCATTGAATAAAATGAAATCTTTTATTCGGAAACTATTCAACGATAGTATTATTATTTCTAAATATATTTTAATATAATTCCAATTTCAACAAAGACTGTGTCGCTGCGTTGAGAATAATCAAATTTCCATATATTTTTACAATATTACGATGAATATTAAAAGTACGCTATGCATGCTTTTACGTCAACACTGACTGAATAAGAAAGAATTGAAAGAGTTGTGTATAAAAGAAAAAAAAAATGGGATAAAAAATAATAATAAAGTAAGATATGTATTATAGAATGCCTGGCATGCACATGTGTAATTCAAGAGGTTATACGATATGGCAAACAAAAATTCAAATTTTAAAAAGACTTTATGAAATTTTCATACTACACAAAGTAATATGCACGCAAATTTTAATAGTTTAATAAGAACTATTGAATTTTTCAACAATTTCAATGAATTTATTTTTAAAGACACGCATTGAATATTGAATGCATTGTTAGTATGTAAAAAATTACAAATTACTATGTAACCTAGGAAAATGTAAATGAAAAATGTAAAAATGTTTAAAAAAAAAAAAAAAAAAAAAAAAAAACTTTTTTTCCTTTCACGTATGAGCTTCGATGAAATTTGATACTTTATACTCTAGTCTGCGCTTAGACGCTGTTTGGTAATTTTTAAATCATTTCTCAATATTTTCCATGCTCGCCAGAGTGGATTTTCTTCTATTATTTTAACACTTTATCATTTCGAAATAGTATTGTAATATTTAACTTGCCATTTTATAAACTAATGCGCTCCATTTAACTTTATGGTGATAAGCAAACATTCGGCGAGTCGATTAAAATAGAAACAAAATATAAAAGAAAAAAAAAAACAAAGAAAAATCACTGGTCTAACATAAAATGTTCTTTCAATTTTCCGAAGCCATAAGACGATAAAAAATTTTTGTAGTGGAAACGATTTTCCAAGACGTGCAACATCAAGCATCGAGCATCATTCGCAAGTCAATTATTCCTAATGCTTTTCGCTCCTATAATCATGGTGAAAAAATAATCGACTTTTTTCTTTAATACCTACTTGATAATGATTACGAGTTTTTGTTAAATGGAGCACACCTTTTTACTCAATCGTCGATGAAGCAGAATTCTCCAGTTGCCGTTACGCGACATCTAAGTATAAATGTGCGTACTACAATTCGATAAGGCACTTTCCTTCAATGGGAATCAATTTTTCGTGAACGGCATTTCGTAAAAATTATGTTGTCAACATTTTTTTCATATACTGGCATTCAATTACGAACAGGGTCGCGCGTAATAGATTTACATTAAAAACAAAACAAAAAAAACTAAAAAAAAAACAGTATAAAGAGCAAAGTTTCGAATTTTATTTACTGGTTGTCCGTTATGATAATGCAAAGGGTAGATACGGATAAGATAAGTAGTAGTTGTATTTTTAATGTATTGAGAATGTTGAAATTTAATCTAAATGAAATAAATCATTTTGCAAATCTCATTATTATTCACTGCGAATGATTTTCAATTCATTTATCGACTTTCTTTTTCACACATGTTATATCATTATTTCTTATCATTAAAAAAAAAAAGGAAGAAAAAAAATCAAAAAAAAAAAAAACAAAAAAAAAATTACTCATAATTTACAATTAAGAAACTAGTTGGTGAATGTATATTGTAAGCGTACTTTTGCAAAATATTATGGGAAACGCATCATAGATTCGCTTATAAGGCGTCACTTTTGGCAGCTACTTTTACATTTGAAATCATCAAATTCAATACATTTCAAACAAATCTTATTATTATTATTATTATTATTATTATTATTCATTCATTGAATTTCGATAATCTATAATTGCAGACCGTCAGTTTTTATCGTTTAATCAATAAGAAACGTAATGCGAAAGAATCCATTGTGTAAAATAGATATCTTACAAACATAAAATGCAATCCTGAAAATAATTGAATGTATTTTTGATATGAAAATAGCACTAGATACAGCAATGCCAAATGTTTGGTTAATTCCAAAATATCTAAAACGTATATGAAGAAAATTTATGTGGAAAGAATTGCTTGACATTGTAATTTTCTTACCGAGTTGCACAAAGACATTTCATGTTAGAAAACGAGTAATTTAATATTGCAAAATTTTATTCGAAATTATGAATAATCTTATATGACTTTTATGCTTACTTCTGCATTATTTTCTGTTGTTTTATCATATAAAAATATTTCCTTCGAACTAAATGCAAAATATACTTTTTCATAATGACAATAGATTCTCAAATGTCTCTCTCTCTCTCTCTCTCTGTTTCTCGCGAAACGTGAAATGTCGGTGTTTAACTTATGGTATAACTTATGTGTTAAAAATGAAATTTAAATTTAACAAACTCACTAAACTCACTTGAAGAAACGTTCGAATAATAATTCCTGTTAGGCTGACACCACCACGCCGACATAGAACTGCCGGGGGAACAACAATATCGAGTGGAAGTTTCGGTAAAGCCATCATAATATCGATGTTTTTTCATTTGTTGAACTGAAACATGCGAACAAGGGAGTTTACATTTAAATCTAATATTAAAACTCGGAAAAAGAAGAAAAAGAAAAGATTCGAGCTCTTGATTTTTATGACCATGCGTTCTCGTTATTTTATGATGATCCTTTCCCGTTCAATCTTCTATCTTCTACCCGATGATAACCGCGTTTTTCCAAACAATATAACAACATAAATTTTAGATTATAAAAATGAAATTTACTAGGTCACAGGCGTTCGAGCGCCCAAGCCGAGCACGTTATTCGCCAATGTATACGTAATTTATCCGGCCACATGATTGTGTATACAATTCGAGTTTGTAGCGTAGCTCTCTACGTAAACACAACACTCGGATTATTGGAAAAAAACTATATATATATGTGTGTGTGTGTGTGTGTGTATACACACTAACATATATGCATAGGTGCGCGAACGCGAAGAAAGAACGCAAACTACCCGCGAGCAGCGGGGGCTCGGTCAATAATACACGTACGCACCTACATACGCGTACCTCAGCGCGATAAAGAATATGTACACACAGACAGGCTGTCGTACGTCGTGATGGGAATGCTTCTATACCTCCCTCCCTCCCCCTAGCCCCCTTCGCACCAACACCCCATAACACCTCACCCGACACCTCACTTCGCGGCTCGTCGTACAAACCAAAGCGGCTAGTAAAATACAAGATAAACGACGATTCTGTCACCTTCTCCCACACTGTCAGCTCCATTTGAAAAATGTGGATTATCCAGGGTATAGCGTATGCGGGGTTAGCGAGCGTAAGTAGCAACGTGCATACCCCGATGTCATGAATCGGTCCACGGAATGCAGTGTTGGTGTCTCGCGAGCGCGCGAGGCGTCGCTTTAAAATTGAATGGCTTTATTCGAATTTATCCAATTTATCCAACGCGATATCGTATTTACAATTGTGCGACTCGTTGCATTAAACGCTACTACTCTTGGGTTAATGACCCAGATACAATTAAATATACATAAGTGCGCTAGTTCGCGCTCGACCCTTTGATTACTCGCACCGGTTAATATGAGCCGCGCCTTCGCTTCTCCCGAACTCTCTTACTTTATTTATTTATTTATTTGTTTGTTTGTTTTTTCTTTTATAAACAGCCTCGATTTGCTGCACCGCCCGACTTGGAAACAGTTTTAATACGGTTAGGTCTGCTGGATAGAAGACAAGAACGGAGAATACAACACATAACCTAACAAGTAATTCGGCGCTGCTTATACCACGAATTAGAGTTGGTGGAAGGCGGCGGGCGGTGGTGGCGAGGGGAGCTCGAGGTGCGATGTTGTAGAGTATCGTCATGCGTTTTAAAGGCCATTGACTGATTTTTTCATCATCGTCGTCGTCGTCGTCGTCGTCGTCGTCGTCGTCGTCGTCGTCGTCGTCATCGTCATCATCATCGTTATCATCATCATCTTATTCTTCTTCTTCTGCTTTAGCTCATAATGCTTAT
This sequence comes from Ceratosolen solmsi marchali, assembly GCF_000503995.2. NCBI lineage: Eukaryota > Metazoa > Arthropoda > Insecta > Hymenoptera > Agaonidae > Ceratosolen > Ceratosolen solmsi. Next base: position 2,299,250 of record NW_011948430.1, read on the forward strand.
TGGTACACTTTACGTTTTTATGTAGCGGCGCGGCCATGTGCTTTCTTCGCAAACGTATATTTACATTCATAGTCGTAAGGGCTGCGACAGTGCCCTACAAAGCCACTGTTATCGTTTCTTAACTCTATTAACTTCTCTACGATCTCTTTCTTCTTGAATTAGGATCGAGAAGTCGAAACTATCGCGGAATCCCGTCTTGATGACAATAGATCGGGGACAACGAATGCAGGGAAATACGAATCGTGAGCTGGCCAAATGATGCGTGCACGCACATTGCACACGATTATTTGCAAACAGTCGAGTCTTAGTGTTTGTGCGAGGAGAGCAAACGCGAATTATTCACAATTGAAATAAAAGAAAGAGGCTCACCTTGACCCGATTTTCCAATACGTGTAATTTCATATCTCGCTGTAATAAATGCGGGGATCTTGTTTTTGTATATTTCATGCTGGGATGGTTACTCGGAAGCATTTGCTACTTGGCGTTTTTTGCACGCGCGGGAAAGTAGGAAAGTTAGGTAGACCTTTGAGAAATGGAAAATTAAACAAAAAACAATTAATTAGGAGATTAATGTGAGTAGGCTTTGTGCATTTTACACCACTGCCCGAATTTAAATAATAAAAGCAAATTGATAATATTGAAAGAGAGAGAGAGAGAGAGACAGAGAAGAAAAGAAAAAATTAATCCTGTACAATTCTTTTATATTTCTTTCTTATAGCTTTTACAAGGTGTTTCTATAACAGTAACGTTTATTCGCTTTACATATTTTATTTTAATAAAAGTTTTAAGTATAAAACTTCCTGTACATTTGTTACATGGCAGATTATATATTTCACGATCAGTCTCCAATAACTATTGTAAGTTCAACAACAAGTCAATGTCGAGTAAATACATTTGCACCATTACTTAAGAGATCGATCCTTGTCAAAAAAAAAAAAAAAAAATAAAAAAATAATAATAATAATAATATAACAATCTTTATCACATGGCATTAGTAAAATATATAAATTTTTATTCATTAGCGAGCGTCGATTATGATTTGACGTACGAGTCTAGTGTCGTATACAAATACAACACGCAACATGTGATATATAAGTCGTATATCTATAAATAAGATGCATTCTTTATCAATAATTAATTAATTATCACTGAAAGAGTATGTGAATTACTTGTCTCGTTATGCTCTTTATAACATTTTCATTATTTATCACAGGGTTTGGAAAATGGACATATATATATATATATTTATTTAATTAGTTTCATATTCTGTGTATACTCTATTAGATACGATATTTCAATTGATAATTGTCGTAGTCTCAAATTCGTCATTGAAATTTGTGGTGCTTAATAACGATCGCAGTAATAATTTTAAGAAAAATAATTTTGTTTTACATGGCATCTATATTACTTTATACTATCACTATATATACGTATTTGCATACATTTATACATTATTTTAAGTAAATTTATCAGACATCTGTCCGAGTCAATTTTGAGATTTTGAGATAGTTACTTCCTAATTGGAAAGCTGTTCCTTGCAATTATCGAAGTAAATTGCTAATAGAAAATGGAATGAGTTGGTATAGCGTAAACATTCCACTGTTTGTAAATTAACCTTCTTCTAATAAGACATCTGGTAAATTAATTAATTTTATTTACCATTCGATGCTTTTCAATATAATTTCAAAAACTTTCATCTAGCGTTAAGTTTACCGAAGAATTTTTACTTTCAGGCGATTGCATGGCTAAATAGCGTCTTCTTAAAATTTCTTGTAGATCATTGCAAGGACTGTTTTCTCGTTTCGTTCGCACTGGATGCCCTCCTGGTGATCTGAAAAATTTATTTCAAATTTTTAATCAATCCACTAAGTGAATCTTTTTTTTTTATTTTTTAATTTTTTGGTTTATTCGTTCGTATCAATAATGATATTGATGCTGAATTTGATAAAGTAACGCCAATTACTCAATATTAATTTTAATGGCAGTTACATTTTTTTAATGTAAAGCAATTTTTTAATTTCTATACCTTGCAACTGGCTTTAATTTGACCTTATCGATATCTTTTAACATATCTCCCATTGATCTTTGGATACTTAAGGGGGGCTTTTTACGTTCCTCTGTCATGTGTTCTTGCAAACTGGCTCTTCGTGCAATGTGTGGCGTTGTTGGTGGTGGCAGTGGAGGTGGCGGTGGCGGCGGTTGAACAAATTCATTCCCCTTAGATAAACAAGCTTAAAAAATATTTTATAATACACATAAATGCACTGCTTGATCTCGTAATATCTACATCTTTATAATATGAATGTAATCTTACGAGGAGTATTTTGTTTTTCTGGATTAACTATTTTTGATATTTGCTCTCTTAAGTCTTGCAATTCTTGTTCCAATGCAAGTAAACGAATTTCCGAGCCAAACGTCACAGGTTCTAATAGATCTGGTTTATTTTGAGACAATCCATTGCTGAAAATATTAAAATTAAACATTTTTTTAAGAAATTAATTTTTTTTTTTTTTTTTTTTTTAACCTTTTTTGACATTGAATCTTAAGATGAGTTGGATTTACTTTTTACAAAGCCAGTTGTTTATGTATATATTCAAAATACATGGATAGCGACCTACATTATCATTTATAAATTCTTATGTAATAGAGTTATAAGAAATTTCACTGAATACAAATATATTTTCGTTTAATATGTAAACTAAATCGAAATAAGTTAAATGAAATAGATCCGATACAATTATGCTATTCAAAATGAATATTCTATGACTTATGTAATATAAGAACGAAATACCTTCCTATTCCCAGACCATTAAGATCGGAGAAATCGTTACTTCTATCATCGTCTATCATAGAACTACTCATGGAGTGCAATGGTGTTACGCTAATATAAACCTTTGGTGGAGGCTTTAATGGTAACAGTGATCCAATACGTCGAATGATACTTCTACGTTTACCATAGTATTTAATTGTCTCAGCCATATCTGAAACTATAAGTTGAAAAGTATCGATACTCGTACAGCACACAATAAAATATGTTTAATTAAATAAATTGACAATATGCACATGCATCAGTATAAGCATACACACACGCGCGCGCGCGCGCGCGCCCTTTGCGTGTACACACACATCCATATATATATATATATATATATATATATATTAAACTTCATGCATATTCTATAAAAATTAATAAAGGCATGTGTAATAGCCTATGAAATAATTAAGAGAAATGAAAAAAAAATCAGCTTATTCTTATTAATAGGCAAAAAATTACATTAAAGAATGAATCAATTTTCTTCAATATATTCCAATGATGACTACTTTCACGTAAGCACAAGGCTTTCAGTGGCCTCCTTGCAAATTACGCAAACGCATTTTCACAAGTGGGGGAAATTTTTAAGTTATAAACACAATATTTAATAAAATGCACAAGTGCGTGTTCATGTGCATCTATACTCACTATAAATTGTGCCAAGCTTCTAAGCTTCGCGAATACGTATACGCGAAGTAGCTGAGTATGCGAAGAATTTTTTCAAATTCCGTTTGGCGCTCACATTAAATTCATGGCATAAGTTTTTATCATTTTGTTCGAGTCAACGGCTACTTAACTTTACTTTACACTTCTTCACTTATCTTTTCTCTGTTTAAATACTTTTTTGGTTACATAGAGACAAATGAATAAACGCTTTACTACCACTACGCATGCGCCATGCATTAAACGCTACAATGCACGTAACGCGAAACATTTACACGACTGGCGCGTCCCATTTTTTCTTTCTTTTATTCAGCGCCCCATGGCCAATGAACATAGCCGCGAACCGTTGGCGAGAATTTCAAATAATCCACGTAACAGAGGCATTATGTGCTAGAGAGCACCACTAGCTATTTGGCCCTGGCCTCCATCTATTACTGCTGGTGTCTCTTACCGATCGACGGTCCTCTCTTCCATTATCGACCTCCATGTCGTATACTTGCGAGACATTATGCATAATATTGACTTAAACTTGTATCAGCCCATGCAAATTTCCGCCCAATATGAAAAGTCTAACTGATTACGCGCGGCATAATGAATTAAGTGACAATTAATTATAATTGTCTTACAAGGGAGTTTCGTGAAGTGGCTTCGATATTCCCTAAAGAAACATGTGTTATTCCACTCGCGTATTTTATTTTTGTTTTTTGTTTTGTTTTGTTTGTTTGTTTGTTTGTTTTTGCTTGTTTTTGTTTTGTTTGTTTGTTTGTTTGTTTGTTTGTTTTTGTTTTTTTTAGTTTTTCTCTTAAATTTATAAGAGTGAAAAAATTACACGATTAGTTTATGTATGAAACAGATAACTCTTAATTAATTCTTGTTCATTTAATGGGTTTGAGAAGCTTGGAGCTTTACCATTGACTTAATAATCAATTTGGATAAATAAAAAAACAAAAAAACAAAACAAATGCATAATCTTAATATTGTCTTCGTTTGTAAATGGAAAAACGTGTAATAAAAAGGTATAGCTTTCTGGTAATTGTATAAGATTTGCTCCTACACTTCAGAAATTTAAACCCCTTAAAAATACGTTTCAATGACAATTAATTAATTTTTCGGAAATTACATCGTCACGTGCATCTGCAATTTTCTATATTATTACTTTATAGTTTCGTAATTTTTAACGACAACATTTTTGCCTGCAAAAAAAGAACAAATTACTTCGTTTTATTGTGTGCTTATAAAGCACATCTCACATTTATTAACGAAATAAAAATCTCTTGTGATAATAGGATAGGTCTTTTTAGCTTTCATTAACTTTCATAATAAATATTATCAACTTTAATATAATATAAAAACATTTTTCTTTTAAATTTGTTAAAATTTTTATTTTCGTTAATTAAGAAATTGTGGCGCGTGATCGGCGCCTTTCAACCATAACGAACATTAGCACCTGAAATTAGAAAACAAATATTTTAAGCGCGATTTACATATAAACAAAAGTTCTTATAATTATGTTGAAGCTTTAGTAAAAATAATAAGTAGCTAATTCCAGGTTGATACGACACGCGCAACAGCAACAAAATTCTTCCAAACAAATAAGTTGTCTCACAATTTTTTTAAAAAGGTAGTTAATCACCGTTTTCTAATCATCCCTTTCTCTCATCATATTATCAAAAGAGAAAGGCTAAATATTTTACTAAACAATCTGTAGTGGAAACTTGTTGAAAGAATTTCTGACTCCCTGGACACTCGCACCCTGGTGCGCGTTTATTACGATCACTTAACGTGTTTTCGCTTAGCAAAAATAAAGTTGCATTTCGATGAAACAATTGTTGTCAATTGTTCACTCTCTCTCTCTCTCTCTCTCTCTCTCTCTCTCTCTCTCTGTGTATCTTTTGCTCTATTGACGTCCACCATACTTACATTCCTCTCTTGATATTAAAGGCAAAGGAATCGATTCCTTTTCTCAAGACAGACGATAATCATATAAAACAGAGCGATAACGATTTCTTATTTTCTAATTTTATTACCCTATTAATGTAATGTCATTATTATATAGTCATTTAATCATAAAATTGTCGATTTCTTGATAAAATTTAATTTCGTAGAGGCGAAAGTTCAGCGCTTTTGTTATTTTAATGATATTAATTTTGTACGAAAAAAAAAATTGACAAATTACCAAGGTACCATAAAAATAAGATGATTAAAATTCTTTTAAAATCATCTAAAAATAGGGATTATATAAATCGTTTAATACATATTACGATTGTATAAATTATAACAAGGCATATTTTTTTCTTATAAATTTATCATATAATAAAACCTTGTTGTATAAACTAATGTAATACGTAGACACGAGGAATGTTTAAATTGAAATCAGAAATAAAACTTGTAAAAATGTTATGCTGTACTTGTATGTAAAATAATTTTAACTTGAGCTTCCTTTCTGTTCGTGATAAAATTGTTTATCTATTAAATAGAAGTGAATCCAGCAATATTCATAATTAATGTATTGCCTCGTTAAAAGTATCGAGACATTTTGATTTTAATTCTATAGGTTTTCCTTTTGTGTTTAAGGTCTATCTAAATTCACGTTTTAATATATGAAGATCATAATTGTTAAACTCGTATTCGTATTTTCAATTTAATATGAAAAATTTTCAGATTAATTTGTGTAATTTGTAAGTAACGTTTATATTTTATTTATTGTACCACAGTTCACTTACAAGAAACATGTATTTTTTTTTTAATAAACTATAATTTTAAAAGATAACACAACGAAGAAAAACTTATAACTTCGTATTTAGAACTAATTTTAGTAAAGAATATTAATTACAACAATAATTGTTTTGTAACGTTAATAATGTATTAATTATAAAATAATCAGCACTTGCACCATAATATCTATTAATTTTTCTTAATTTTTTTTTCAGTAAAAAGCAATAAGAAATTCGCGCATACGTTTTGAAAAGGAAAAAAAAATGATAAAAATAAACCAGCAGAAAGAATGGAGAACTAAGGGGCACTCAGCTAAGTTATAAAATAAGGGCAAAGCCATATATGCTTTTATCTTGTTATCGCTTTGAACGTGAGACAAGACCAATTTCTCGAAGAGCGAACCTTTCCGAACCGTAATCAGACAAAGTAGATCTATTAATGAAATAGGGATATGTACTGTTTATTGGATAATAAAAGGGTGATAAAAGCAACGAAGTCTGATAAAAATAAAAATAGATTTTAAAATAGTAAGTACAAGTTTATCTGTTCTAGAAGCTTTTTGAGTACACTTTAACAAGATTTCTTTAAGCATTTTTAAATATTCTTTCACTGTCATGATTCAGCATTTAATTATGCACAAATAGAGGTGTATTAGCTATTATAGCAGATTTTTTATGAAGAGAAAATTATTAACTCTGATTTCCAACAATTAATACATATTGTATTTAAAGGAATTTTTACTTTAGACATTCGTACTTCAATTCTATTTCATTTCTTACTTAACGTTAATGGTATGAAAAATTACAATATCTGCATTTATTATCCAAATTTTAATTATATAATCTATATACAATATTATCATTTCTTTAGGGGACCAAGGTTTTTAATACTACAAGAGATGGATTACATTTATGTAAAATAAAAAAATATGTATTACAATATAATATAAAAAACTATATATATATATATACATACAGTCTATTTAATCAATTTTTTAAAAATCTATTTTTCTTGTAAAATTATTTAAATATTATCACCTATCTTAATTTTCATGAATTAGTTTTAATAATATTAAATTTCATTTATAATATTTATATACGATGGATAATAGTATACCTTTCTTTGAAAACTTTCTTTGATTTAAATTATTGCTTTATATATTCTTTAAGAAATATAAAATTTGTATTTACATATAAATAATAAAAACTATTATGTTTAATAAAATTAATTAAACTAGTTATGTTAAATATTTATCGAAACAAAAATTTGAATAACAACAAAATTCGTTTGCTAAATTATTTTTGTGATGAGGAGCGTAATTACATTTTTTAACATTCAATAGTTTTCCTGCCATGTCATTCATTACAGCACCTGAAATAGTAGTAAAGTAGGATTTAATGTGAAAAATTGAAGTTTCAGATATTATCATGCATTAAATACGTTACGTAAAGATATTATATATAATATTATGAGTGTAGATCAAACTTTAATTGAAAAACATCATTTTTGTAATTTTAAGGCATTGATTACAATTTATCAGTGTTTTGAAATTAACTTTATACATCTTTCACTATACTATAATTTCATTAAATTGATTTAAAATATTATAAATAATATATGTGTATACACACACACACACACTCTCATACACACACACACACACGAGCGCGCGCGCGCGCGCGTGTATTATTGTAAAAAGTTTTTAAATATAAACCTGTACATAGAACAATATTATTTTTTGCCAAAAGCTTGACAGTTACTGCTACTTTTGTTAAGCATTCTTCTGAAAGAAACGGCGGATCACAAATTACAAGATCAAAGAATCCAATTAAATCGTTTGGAATATTTTGGGGTAAATTATAATCATATAATATAAAATCAGAACCAAATACAGAAAAGCGTTTGTCAAATTCGAACAGCTTCACTGTAAAAAAAAGAGTATAAATTAAATCAATTTATTTGTAACAAATTAAAAGAGTTAACACATATTATAAAAAATACTAAATACCTTGCCTTCCTTCAGATATATTACTTAAACGCTTGTATAATGTCGGACATGAAATTAAAGCAATTTTTCCATCATTGAGAGTGGATTTAACAGCACCTCGTGTCAAAGACAAAATTGTCTTTTCATCATACCAAAATTGGCTTAATTGCTACAAAATGTCCGTATAAAGTAATATAATCAACATAAATTTTATATATATATTCTTTTATTAGCTTACAACCTACCCAATCTTCTTCAAAAATTATGTCACAATTTTTATTTTCACTTTGTTCAATAGCATGCTTTAGTTTATTCTCACGTTCTTCTTTTTCCTGGTAAAATTCATTTAAAGCAGCCAATGTTGCTGAATTTAATCGTGGTATGTCATCATCCGATTCACTCATATCAATTTCTTAATTCAAAGACTTTTATAAATAAATAATTATCTCTAATTATTACACATTGTAATTTGGTTATTATAGATTCTTTCGTTTAAAAAATTTATCTGATTCTCTGGAGTCTCTCCCCTCCCCCTAGCGGTTAAATCTTGGAACGTGGATGTGAATATTTTTAAAAGTACTCGAGAAATTCCGTGTATTTAATATTTTTTGCAGTATATACAAGCCAATATATATATATATATATATATATATATATATATATAACAAACATTTTCTATAAATTTGTAATTTCATTAATTCTATAAATTATTGAAATTTTAAATTATTTAGCATTTCAAATGATACATTATCTTATAAATTTGTGTGGAATTTTCAGGTGAAATAGCTAAGTCGAGAGTTTATTTTTTATTTATCATAAAAAAGTTAGCGAAACATTAAAAAACTGATATATTTTATAAGTTTAAAAAATTGTCTAGCCAGTTTTTTCTTAAATACCTAGATTTCTTTACAAAAAAATATTGATTCTCTCGAATTGCCTCAAATACTGTTGAAAAGAAGCACAAGTTTCATTGAGTTAAAATGTCGATGATTTTTAATTTAAAATTTATATAATTTTCTGTAGTCTGAAATTATGTACCCATTACGCATTCTATTAATTCAAATTAACAATTGTATAACAGTTTCTTTTTATATTATTTTATATTTTTTTTAGATAAAATTAAATTAATTTAGTATTTTATATAACTTTTATAGGACTTGCTTCATTAATACGATTACAATATTATTAAATTTATTCGCTATTTCATGATATTTCTCGCAAAATATATTTGTGTTTTTTTTTTCATTTACTGTATGGTTAAGAAAATATATATTTAGTAGTTTTAATATATTTTCTCTTACCTCTTAGCTTTAAAAACGAGAATTTTGGATATTTCATTATTTTTGCAGTTAATTTTATCTCTAATTTTATTAAAAATATAAAATTTCGTAAAAATGGCTAATTTACTTAGCCATCAATGGAAATCGATTGATTAATGTAATGTTAATAATTGTCGAGTAGCGTTTAGATTACATTGTTTAAAACGTATTATATTTTTTTGCAAATCTTCTTATGGCTCAGTAAATTTTACCGTCTGCCATAAAACTTTTATTACTAATATTTCAAATTATAAAAATAATTCAATTATAATACGTAAACTTCGTAATATAATTAATTAAAATAACAAAAAAATTTTAATTTATAAATAGAATCGTTCAGTGGTCTAATAAGTAATATAAGGCATTATTAAAAAAAATGTTATGTTGAAAAATCTTAATTAATTTATTTTTAATGTGTCGATTACAATTTTAAAATGAACTGAAAAATCATTTAAAAATATCATAGTAATTTATTTGTACCAAAATTTTTATCCGACTAGGTTTAAAATAATAATTTATTTTGAACTTTAGTTATATATACATATAAGTACATTAAAGAATATGCGTGAATAAAATGTTGGACATAAGTGAACAAATTACATTATTTAAAAATCGAGAAAATAAATGTTATGTTCATATATAATATATTAATAAGTTATACAACAGCAATAAATAATAGTCTATATCATTTCGATAAATATGACTTAATGTTTCAAATGCATATAATTTGTTACATTTCCATATATCCGTAAACAAATATAAATCAATATAAGTCTATAAAATTAATTAAATGTACATTTGGTTTATGAATACAAATTCAAATGTAAGTAAATAATGTCAATATTTTATTTAAAATAACGTCAATTGTTACATATATATATATATATATATACAGGAATTTAAGTTAGTAAATTCGAATTTGGCTATTTAATTGAGTAAAGACTATACATTGAAATATATATATATATCAGAAATAAATATAAAATAAAGTTAAATAAAATTAAGCTTCTTGCAGTTGAATGCACACGCAACTGTAATTACAATGTATATGACATCGAACGAATGTCATTATTATTCACGTTAAATTAATTAAATATTTTGGATAACTCTGATTGGAATGGAATAAATGTATTTTAATGATTTAAAGTGCCGTTGATCAAATAACCGAGCATTATTCGAGCATTCACGGTCGATGCCATCCAAATTTTGAAAGTAATTTATCACGTTTGTCCAAATATTAAAAAATATCATATACATTAATGAATATGCAATGAGCTTGCAATGAAATTTTTCTCTTTAACAAACGATATTAAATTTATTATTGTTAATGATGGACTATTGTTTGGATATATTCAACTCTTAAGGATATTTACAGCTGAATTATAACTATCATTTGAAATAATTGTAATATCTAATTTATATAGGTTTAATAAACGTTTGTTCTTGGTCATGATATTTTAATAATTTAATAATTATATGATTATACAGTGCGAAAGAATGAAAAGAAAGTAAATACAATTCAAATAAGAATGTCTTCAACACGGTTTATTAGGTATTTGTCATAAATGTTCAGGACACTTAATTAACAAAAAATTTATCTTGAATTGCCAAGTCTGTCGACTCGACTTAAAGATTACGAATTAAGCTTCTTCACAATATCAAAATAGAGTTTTAAAGTGAACTTTATAAATCGAGCAATGGCCTGCCTGCGATACCAACAATCACATGATAATCGGCAGTGAAATTGTTGCGAAGGAGACTTGTATGAGCTGGGACTATCGTACTCCTCAAATTTAAACTATTTATTTAATTTTAGTCACTAAACAATGTAATTTAGATTAGTTTATTGCTAATTATTAGTAATTTAAAATTACTTTCATGGTTATGATCAAAAGGTAGCGTTGAATAAAATAGATATGACACTGTATCATTTTGGAAATTGTTTAGCGTTAGTTTATGTACCTTACTACTTAACCTACAAATACTCGGGACTGTAAGTATTATTTTCCAAAAATATAATAATTGTTTTATATTGCAAGGAACATTTATTTATAATAAATTTAAATTTAATTTTTACTTAGCTCCGAGTATGGCGCTTTTTGGAAATGTATTCAGGCTGGAGGGATTTATATTTTTACCCAACTTGTTAAGATGCTTATTTTAGCTACTTTTTTCCCCACTGCGGATAATATAGGATATAAGGGCTTTGACATTTTTGGTGTACGTATTGAATAAAACCAACTTTAAGTTAAGATTTTCAATTTCATGATTTATTTCTAATATTTCTAGGAATTTTTTAAATCTACTATCGACATTGCCGATCTGATTGGGATATACATAGTTTTGAACGGTATACCAGGCAAAGGTCATGCAAAAGTTTTGACTGCGGGAATAGGATGGGCCGGGGCTGAGGTTGTTCTAACGAGATTTTTATTGTTATGGATTGGGGCTAGAGGCGCAGAGTTCGATTGGAAGTATATGCAGAAGAGTTTGGAATCTAATATATATCTAGTATGTGTATAAATTAATATTTTATTTACAAAGTTATTAATATCATTAAAGCAAGTATATTCATTTTGAGTGATTTTTTAGGTTCAACATATTACGACGGCAACGTTAGTTTGGCTTTGGTCGAGACATGATTTAAAGCAAAGTCTAGTACCTGTTGTTGTTAGTATGCTGTTGCTTACAGTATATAGGCCACTTATTTCGGATTTTCTAATAATGTCATTTACGATTGGACCTTGGTCGGCATTATTTATTAAAGCTATTGCTGCAACAATAATGGGAACATTAACTTTACACATATACGCTGCTCTTGCTTATACTATTGGAATTTTTTGAAATTCTTCATAATTTTCAATGTAAATATAAATAATTTTAAATTAGGCCGAATGAGAAGAAAATTTAAACAAAATGCAGTTTCTAGTGAAATAAAAATCGTATTGTATACTTTTAATTAATACGTAATAAAATGTACCGATTATCGAAATATACATATTGTATGTACATTCTGTTTTTGAAATAATATTTATTTGTTCTCGATAATCTTCATTATATGTATTTAATAAAAGTTGTTAATTATTTATTTTTTTTTTTTTATTGATATTTATATTTTAGCTTGTTAAACTTATTTTCTATAAAACAGTTGATTCAAAATAAAACATATTGTGGTATATTATTTTGTGAAACAACTTTTTATTAAATTATACATTTTTTTTCTTTTTCTTTTTTATAATTACATGTTAAATTTTATAACTTCATATTTGGTTAAGCTTAACATTCCTATTTTATGTATATTATTAGTAACTCAGTCTTTATAAATTGCTGGAGTACAGCTTTATTTGAAAAATGAAAATAAATTATTTAAGTACCATAGTAAATTTAATTTTATTTACAAGAGTTTTTAATGATTGTCCTTAAACAACCAAAGCATTACTAATTTGCATTACAAATAAATAATTGTATGAAGTATTACATTGTTAAAGAATGATATTTTATAGTTATTTAATATTTTTTTAATTAAATAAATGTTTATCTTTTCAAAGTGTATCAGTAACAATTTACAATAGTATTGATTTATAAACGTGTATTTATTGTAACTTAAAAAATCATGATTATATATATTATCAACATTATCGAATATCTTAATTTTCAAAGTGATCATCACTTTCACTAGAATTATCATTTGAATTGGAAGAACTATCATCATCATCATCATCATCATCATCATCATCATAATCATCATTATCATCATCATCATCATTATTTTCATTAAAATCTCCAACGTCTTCATCATTGCCAATATCAATATCACTATCATCATCGAAATCATGGTTTTGGTTTCTATTGTCTATTCTTACAAGAAGTTGCTAAACAAATTAATTTAAAAATGAAAGAATTAATGCCATAACTTTTTCACAGTATAATATACAATTACAACACCAAAAATTGTACCATATTAAATAAATCTCGATTCAATTTTTGAATTTTAATATAATTGCAAATGCTTTAATAAAGAAATTGAAAGGATCTGAGAACGTACAATTTAATTGCAATTTAACGGCTTGGTAAATGCTAAGGGGGTGGTTGAACAGGGTAGTAGGTGGCATGGGTAGTGGGTGCCCAAATAAACAATCCAATTAAATTAAACTTAACGTTACAAACAAGACTTTCCACATCCTAAGTGAATTTGCATTCTCATCGATGCTTCTCACTAATCTCGATTAGGTGACGTCCAAGCCTACGTAGAGTTCTATTTGCTCGCTTTGCTCTTTCTTGCTTTTCGATATTGTTTTACCGCTACTATCCCTTTAGATTTCACTAGGTGTTACAATCATATTTTTAGCAGCCATCTACCTGCCGGCTCATCCGTTCCAAGCAAAACCAATATCATTTTCAGAAGGATTGCTAAATTACATGAACACGTAGAGTAATACATCTTTTGAAATTATTGAACAATTTCAGGGCGGTATATTCTCGGAAAGGCCTAATCTTGTTTTGCAAATATGGAAGACATCTTTGTCTTTGAATTTTCTTATTAAATTTTGCATCTTATTGGCCTTGCTATTTTTACAATGATACTGTATACTCGCACATTAAAGACTATTTTCAATGTATTGGGGTCTGTATTTAGTAAGATTTTGCTACATCGTAATGCGTGCCTACCTAACTCACCTGTCCAAACCAGGTCCGACCATCGATGATCAGATGGCAATTCTTGCAAAGGGAATTTTTATAATATCAAGTGGTCAACTTTATATAATAAATGTCTATCAATAAGTTAGATTTATGGGCAGCAACTGTTTATAATTTTAGGAATTTAAGAGTCCATTCCACTGTGACGCATTATAAAACGATAGATTTTTATGTTTTGTTTTTGTTTTTGTTTTTGTTTTTTATGTTTTACAAATAAAGCATAATTCAATAACAAATAGCTTAAGAACATTGTTCTTTTTAATTTATTTTTCAACATTTAAGAGATACAAAAATATTTTCTTATATTAAATTTAAGTACTTTTAGCTTATGTAACAAGTTCATAAAACTTAACTTTCTTAACAAAATTGTTCTTCGGTGTAGACATGATGTTGGAAAAATGCATGCATATAAAGAGAAAATATAATAATATTATTCATTGACATTAATTTTGCTATTTCAAAAGCCATAGCCAATTAATAAAAAAAAAAAAAAAAAAAAAAAAACACAATAATAAAATAGCATAAGTTCAAATAAAATTTATCAAATTTCATTGATCTTCATATTTTTTAATCTAAAAATATAATAATTTATAACTTAGAAGGTTGATTTTATCTTCTATGATAATTAAACCAAATATAGAGTTTCGGATTGTTTCGATTAAAGTAATGTTTTCAAAATCAGCCTGCAGGTGATAAAATCGATTTGAGAAAAATGCATTTCAAGTTTTTTTAACACCGTTCAAGTTTAAATATCATTTCAATGATAATTATTAACAACCAAGCCATATTGTATTTGATCTTGAAAATTTACGAGTACATTTCTAGAGACAAACATTTTCAAATATTGCACAAAATTTGTTCATAATTCCAACCTGCCACAGTAGAATGAGCCCTTAATAAGGGTTAGTACATTGATTATAAAAAATAATGAAATTAGTATTTTACCCTATGTCGATCAGCTTGGCGAATATGCCGTAACATTATCCACAAGAAATGCCCATCGAAAGCATTTTCTGCATCTTCAATATTCTTAGTTCTAGGCGTTAGATTCTGCTTAACACACTAACCAATAGAACTTCAATATCAATAGTTTTTAAACACTGTATAAATAAAGAAAATTTAATGAACACTTACGGACTGTAATTGTTGTTCAATATTAGGTGGTTCTTCTCGAGTTGGTACCCATATTTTTACATCAGAGTCAAGACCACTTGTTGCCAAAATTGGAATATGAGGATGAGGCTCTAAAGCATTTACCTAAACAAAATATTGTTAAATTACTTATTAAAATTCGTCACGTGTTAAATAAATGTTAATGACACTGTACAATTCCTTGTCGATCTCCAAGCATCCACTGAACTATCGCTTCTGTCTTTTTATCCCAAATAAATATATTTCCACAATCTGATCCAGATATCACAAATTCACTATTTGGTCCATAGAAATTAACACCCTTAACTATAAAATGAAAAAAATGCTTAACCTACACTAATATATGAAATTGATTAAAATTTTAGTACAATTTTAATGAAACTTATTGTATTATTAATGACTTTGTTAAATAATATGTCAAATAATCAATATTACCAGTAACACTATTTCGATGTCCTTGATATTTGTGAGCAAAATCTCCACTTTGATATGGTATTGCGGTATCGAATAAGTATATGTCTTCATTGTTATAAGAAGCTACAATTTCAGTTCCATTATGATTGTAAACAGCACACGTCACATGCGCTTGATCTTCTGACAACTTGATTAAAAATATATACAAATAATTATTTACAAACTACTACATCTTTTCTTTTCTGATTCATATATATATAGAGAGAGAGAGAGAGAAAGAGTTTATAATTAAGTACTACTTACTAAATGTTTTGGACACAATTGTTGCAAAGGAATTGTAGGTTTTCTACGATCATATATTTTAACAAAACGCGTTCGACCAGCGACGCAAAACTCAAAATTATTTAAAGGATTTGAGTGAATACTGTAAAGTTCAACCTCTTGATCATTATCTTTGACCGATTGTAATCTAGAAATACAAGTTTTTTTCATAAAAAATAGATTAAACGATATCTCCATTATTAAATTTACTCAATCAATGAAACAACAAAATCTCATCTTTACATTGATGGTTTACTTTCTCTTATGTCAATTGATAAGATCTTAGAATCTTCACCAGCGGAGAGTACTAAATGAGGTAAATCTAAATGGGTACTAATTTTATGACAGGCTGCCCGATGTTTAGCTAATTTTCGACTGACACTGGTTCGAATATCGATTAAGCGCACTTGACCATCACGAGCACACGATACTACAAAATATTCCATATCAAGAGGTAACCATTTAGATTGAAAAACATTACTTCTATGACCAGTTTGCAGTGCTATATGCTTTTTTCCAATAGCCCAATCCCAAATTGTAATTGTTAAATCATCCGAGGCACTTGCAAGAAGATTTCCTTTTTGATTAAAACCTATAGCATTAACACAGCCCTAAAATGTTATAAAAACATTATAATTATTTGATACATAATATAAATTGATATTAAATTTGTAAATTTACATAATTAAATCTTTGTAATATTTCAGACAAATGTAAAATGTAAAATTTAATGTATAAACGATAAACAATTAAAAAATTACATTATGTTCTTCGAGTTTGTACATAAGTTCTAAACGTTGAACTGCAAGAAGTGAACTATAAAATCGTAATGGAATTGAGTTATTTGATCCGATTTGACGATTAATCACGTCTTTTAAGATAGACCAGTCAGATTTTGTTGGCTTTTTTTGTAAAATACCTGGCATTTCATCTGTATCATCACTAGCTGTTGTCCATTCGTTTGATTCAGCATTATCTGTTTATTGCATACAAATTTATTAAAAATCTTTTAAATACACTTACTGTAATTAGAGAAATATTAGATTTTTCTAAACTTTTCTTCCGACTGATAATAATAATTAATTCCTAATTCAAATATGACAATTGAAAGCGCTTAAATCTTAGAAAAATAATTTGAATTTAAATTATAACTTAAAATGTCTTATAACTATACAAGGCAAATGCCTACTTTAATTATTATACCACCGATATGTTTTTTATAATTTTTATATACAATTAGAAATTTAGTAAAATTGAATAAATTAAAAATGCTTGGTTATTTGAAGTATATGATTATGAAGGAAACGTAGTACCTTCGGCGATTTCGCTTCGTTCGTCGGAACTGTCTTTCGTATCTTGTTGAATGGATTCTGAAGAACTGGACTTTTCTCGTATGCTAGGATTTGATCTTGTATTGTCATTTAAATCATCTATATCACTAGAATTGCTTTGATTACGATAATTACGTTTTTTGAATTTAGATTCGAGTTTGCGAAAATTAGATTTTTGCTCATTACTGCTTTCCCGAATATTACTATCGCTTGTTGAAGTATTTGGTTGACAGTCATTTAATTTTTGCCTTTTGTTAGTATCGTGATCCCAATCGATATCAGATTTACATAAGGTACTACTCTCTGCTCGATCTAAAACAAAATAAACAATACAAATGATTAATAATAAAAGTAATAATTAAAAACTATTTGTTAGGCATGACATACCGGTGGATTTAGATCTTTTGGCAACATTTTCTGTCGAATTTACTTTTTTCTCTTCAATGCTAGTCGATTCTTCTACAATTTCAATCTTATTGTCTTTATCTTGGTCTTTGGTCTCATTCAATGTAGTATTTAACGCTAAAGATGCTATTTCATCTTTAATTAATGGATCTGTTTTACTACCATTAGCCAATGATATTTGTTCCAAATATTCATCATTAACATTTTTCTCTCTATCACTCTGTTCTTTGTTTTCAGATGAATCTGACATTATATTATCTTCTAAATATTTTCTTACGTATTAATTATAGACTACAATAATGAAACATCCAAGCTCGCATGGTCTAGAAGGGAGAATTTTTTTTAAATATTTGATAAAACATTTGCATTTGCCACAGTAATTTAGGTTAGTTAATTAATATAAAAAAAAAAAAAAAAAAAAAAAAAAATATATCTATATATATATACATATATGTTTGCGCGCGCGAGCGCGTACACACTTACGTATATATATATATATATATATGTATATTATATGTGCATATACATACGTATGTATGTAAAGATGCATGCGTAATGCATGTGGACGGAACACATATTAGAAAGGTAACTTACAAATTATATTCGTGAAAGGGTGAGAAATTTCGCTTCAAATTCTCGGTAGCGTTAGTAGTGCTCGTGTTCACGCATAAAAATACTGAAAATAAATGGAGAATAATTACCTATTACAGACAGTAAGAAGTGCGTTTGAGCAACAGTAGTAAGCAAGTAGAAGAATAAAATTGTGATATAAAATATCGTTGATACCAGTCTAGCTTATGTATCAATGCTATAGATGAACTGCGGAGAGTGCATGCAGAAGCAAAACACTCACACAGCATCAAGCAGGTACATGATTGCGGAAACACATTTTATTTAATATATATATATATATATATATATATATATATATATCTATATATGTGCGCGTGCGCGTGCAAGCCAAGCCGTGCACGTTCAAACGTAAATACAATATAGTGTGGACTAGGTTGTGAGAACGGTAAGTGAGATTGCTTATACGCGTAAATACAACTACATAAATTGCCTAGTAATAAAGAACAATCGTAATTTCGTAATTTCGTAATTTCTTAATTTCGTAATTGGGAGTAAGTGCGAAAAAATTACTACTTCTCCCTACCCCTCCCCTTCCGAGTGCCAAGGAATTTTTTTTTTTTTTTACTAATTTTCAAGCAAGAAAATTTTGGTAAGTATTCTTCTTCATGGATGATTAATTTAATACTGTAAATATGCTTTACCTTTCCGTTTGATTCACGACAAACTTTATCTATTTGTTGATATTTCGCATTTATTCTCTTCCAAATAACCAATGGTATTGTTATTTTCTTCTAATGGCTCTTACTAAAAAAAAAAAAAAAAAAAAAAAAATAAAAAGAAACTGTTTATCATGTATGTCTATGTATGTATCTACATACACGTAAGTTTTAAAGGTTAGATTATCTATCTTTTTTTTTTTTTGCTGGTTACTGGGTAATCGATGATTTGAAGAAAAGCAAAGATAAATAAAAAGCCCGGATTCGATAATTTTTTTATTATTTTATAACAATAATAATAATAATAGTTAAAATTAAATAAAAAAATAAATAAATAATAAATAAATAAATGTAGAGAAAAAAACAGAAGTAAAATAACAACCAAAGTACCTAGAGGTAATAGAATCGGATTGCTTACGCTGGAGGTATTCGAAAAAACTCTAAAACTCTAAGTTAAATCGACGTGATCATACCCGAGTTTACCACAAATGCTCATGCAAATTTATCAAGTGATGAGCTTATCAATGATTAAAAATAACAATTAGTATACCTCTAATTGGGATTAAACGACCGAAAGCTTATTTCAAAATGTAATGTCGAATTACAACGCCATTTCGCAAAATAGACTTATAGTTATTAAAGTTAATGCAGATAACGTATTACGTGCGAGACAGAGCGTGCTTCTACCCCCGGGAGTGTCATCATCGTTTAGTCACGTAGTGTCCGAATAACAGCACGTGTGCTTTGATGAAATTTGCATAGCGTGTTTGCACGGCGTGCCTCCGCATTATCGTGTCTTTCGTACTTAAAAGGAGCTTTACTGTCTATTTTACTCATTGTCCTATGTCTGACCGAGCGTACGTCATGCAAGTCTCATCGACCACGGGGCCGCAGGTGTATGAAACTGTTGCGACTCTACTGTTTGTTTACCATTTACATCGCGAATAGGCCGGGATATTGGATGTCATGGAGAGGAGGAGGAGGGGGGGGGACTGCGGATGTCTTCATCGAAAACTCCATTATGAAATGAATAAATGAAAAAAAAAAATCAAATTTACAGTACTGTAGCACCACCTGTATTGATATGTGAAATTATTGATTAAGAATGTCGTTCGACTGATACATTAACTTTTCAAATGAGACAGGCAGTTTTATTTCACTCGCTCACTATTTTAAACACACACGCGCGCGCGCACACACACACACACACACACACACACATATATATATATATATATATATATATCGTGTATTCATAGAATGTGAATTAGTTTTTATTTTATGACAAACGAGTAAAATATTTCTTTTATCGACACTTTAATTTTAATTATTGATTAAACACTAAATATTATTACATATTCTCATTAAAATTCATTGAAGTTTATGGAAAATCATTCTCATTGTTTTTCAACATAATTTTGTTTATTATTTAAAAAGTAGAATTAATTTTTATAGTATAATTTTAACTAATCATAAATCTTAAATAGTTAACCAAAATTTATTTACTTGAATTTTTTAAAGTTCAAGTTAAGTATTTCATATTTAGGTAATAGTTATAAAATTATAATACGACTTGTGATTTACCATGAGTCATTAATTAATGTCTTGTACAGATCTGGAAAAGAAGAATTTCATTTAATGGCTAAAAAATCCATTTCGAATACTTAACTCAAATCGATTATTAGGAAGGACTTAATATATACTAAGCTCGCTATTGTTTATTAAATTCATAATTTTCATCTATATTTGACATTAATTTCCTAAAATAGAAAGAATCTTGATTTATAACGGATAATATAAAAATCTGTGTTTTTTTTTAACTGAATCTGAAATTTGAAATATTTTAAGGGTATATTTCATTAAGGCCATTATTATATCTTGAATTTTCAACATTTTGAGATTACCCGCTAAGCGTCCGTCAATTTATAGAAATCTATTTATAGAAATTCTAATTGCTGATAGACGGCTACAAGTGCGTGTATCAATTAGTAAACGTAAAAATTGCAATTGTGGCGGGAAATTGAATGTACATATAGATTAGCGTCCTCTTACTATTTATTGATTATACTATCTAAATAATTTTGAGTGACTAATATTCTGTGGCGAATTTGTATCATTCAACTGCTCGAAATTTTGATTAAATTCCATTAATTGCATATTTTATTGTTCTCCAACTTTGAATAATTATAGTCTATATAATAAAATGCAAATATTTCAGAGTGCTGAAAAACATTAATCCTCACATATATAATATAATAACAATCAACTATTGTTTAATATTTTGTTAATATTGCAAAAATATTTATACTTCATTTGTTGCGAATGAGATTACAAATTAAAATAATTTTATTTATATTATTAAGCTCTTTTAGTTATCAGTTGGGATTTTTGAATGGAAAATAATTCTATTTAAATAATAAAGCTTGACAAAACTTTTCATATTTCCAAATTCCATTGGCTTCTATTGTAGCGATCTTTCTGCCGATATTCTCATCTGATGACATTTGGATTTTCAAAATTTTAATATTTTTTTCCTACCATAAATATATGCCTACATATTAATTTCTATAGAAGTTTATTTTACGGATTATTAATAAAATACTTGGATTTATCATTAGGAATTTCTTAATAATTATTTATAATTTCAAATAGACAATAGACAGGCTTATTTAAGAATGTTTCAAATTGATATTAAATGAGAATTTATTGTTTATTTATTTATGAAAAATTATGAAAAAATATGATTCATCGATTAAATCTGATTTCTTTGTAAAATTTCTTTTAACAAATTCTTCATTGATTATAATCATTGTAATAACTATACGTCTATATTATATGTATTTTAATATTTTAATTTGTTTATATATTTGAATCTATTTGATTTCAATTAAATCGATATGTATTACGTGTACATGAAAAGCGTATTTTTAATTTTATAATAAAGTAATTCATTGTGCAGATTTGTTTTTAAATCACTCAAATTTTTTTTTTTTTTTTTTTTTTTTTTTTTTTTTTGTTGTAATGTACATAAATTTTACCGATCTGGAAATACAAATATTATTTTATCTATAAAGAAAGTGAAGCAAAATATACGTTTTATTTATTTTTATTTACTATTTTATCTATAAAGAAAATGAAGCAAAATATACGTTTTATTTATTTTTATTTACTATTTTATCTATAAAGAAAATGAAGCAAAATATACGTTATAAAGTCATGGTAACCACAATAAACTTATGGTGTATCTTTATTAAGTTTACGTAGCAACCAACATAGTTGTACCAACAAGTTTTTTTTATCAGAAAAATTATTTATTTCTTTTAACCTTATAAATTTGTTTTAAATAGTTTTTTTAGTTTATTAAGTAGAAAATATAAATTAGAAGCATAAATTTAAGTTGATTGTTTGGGTGTGTTATTCGGTTAATAGTGCCTGATAGATAATGTTTGTATCTTAACAATATAAATTGTCGTAAATGAAAAATTCTAAAGCCTATTATTCTAAAGCCTTATTCGTCTATTTCTTTAAACTCGATATT
Organism: Ceratosolen solmsi marchali; assembly: GCF_000503995.2. Classification (NCBI taxonomy): domain Eukaryota; kingdom Metazoa; phylum Arthropoda; class Insecta; order Hymenoptera; family Agaonidae; genus Ceratosolen; species Ceratosolen solmsi. The sequence goes on from NW_011948430.1 coordinate 2,321,894, forward strand.
GTTTAATAATAAACAGAGATAGTTTTAATTATTAACTTTCAATAGAGATTTTGTTAAAAAAAAAAATCTGAGTTATTCAATGCAAACATTGAGCAATTTATATATCCAGTATTAAAAATACCTGGAAATTAAATTAAATTTATACGAATATACGAATGTATAATAAGAAATTTATATTAAGTAATAAGTGCTTAAATTATATTAAATAATAAGTGTTGTTAAAGTATCGGCTATTAAAAATCTTGATAACGGTAAAATGATTCCAAATGTTATCGAGCCGTTTAATGTAGATATAATTAAAGTTTCGATTAAGGATAAGCCAACATTGTATGATCCAAAGAGCGAGGAAAGCTTAAAAATAGTTTTGAAAGCATTAAAACAATATTCAGCGCAGGAACGAAAGATACGAGAAGTAGGGACTCGAATCAATGAGAGAATATCAAAAAGAAGACTTCGCCATTACTTTGACAATTGGTATAATTATTTTACGACGAAGCAGAAGGTTATCGAATACACAAAAAACGAAAAGAAAATTTCAAACGAAAGCAGAATCGACATGCTTGTTAATGCATTGGCGGAAAGTCAAAAGAAACGTGACGTAGATCAGGAAAAAGCGAAAAATCATAAGCATAAAACAGAGATAAAAAGTGCTCCGCAACAATTAAAAAATACCCAGGAAAGCAAGCAAAAACGCGCAATCGGTAGAGATGTTAAAAGTGAAGAGATCCATAAAACACCAATGCACAATAGACTCAAAGCGCAAAAACTGATTATCGAAGAACAAAGGGCAAAATTAGCGAAGCAGACTAAATTTATCGAAGAGATGAAACTACTTGAAATCAAGAAGGCAGCGAAACAAACTACCGTGCAAAATATCAATGTTGCCAAACAAGTGTTGAATCATTGTGATCAGAAAACTAAAAGGAGTCTGATTCATTTAATGAAAGAACAAGGATGCAGGTTTATTATCCTCATTCTCATATTTAAATACGAATTAAAAAATAGACCTGAAAATTGTAAGTTTAAATTTTAGTAAATACTGTTTTTTTGTGTGAAAAGTCGAGCGTAATATTCGACAAATTATATTTATGTATTATAGTTGAAAATATCTGTTAATATACAGCGATACGAACCACAAATTTACTAAACTTTAGACTAAAATTGTTGTAACATTTAAGTACAACAAACGCACCGTAGATTGCATTGACCTCGGGATTATTTCAAATATTTTATTCTAATTATTATAAATCTAAGAGGGATTTTTCTTAAGGGATAAATCTATAATTGGGGTACCGGAAATTCCCAGTCCACCGAGATTTTTTATCAGAATGGCAGAGCGTACCGAAGCAAGGAAGCAGCGGATAAAACTAGCTAGTGAAATTCGTGAGCGCAAGCGAGAAGAACAGAAGAGGAGAGAAGAAATTAGTCGACAAGTAGCCGAAGAAAGACAAAGACAAGAGCAGATTCAAGTAAGTACTATTAAGAAAAGTATCGAGAATTAATTTAATTGCGTGGCGGAATGGATAGTGCGATCCACCTTTATCTCACATTTCAATTATTTATTTGATAAAAGGCATTAAAGGAAGCTAAGAGAATTCGGAAAGAAAAAGAAGATCATCGCTTAAAAGGGATCCAGAAAAACAAAAGATTGGAATTCCTTGCGGATCAATTTTATAAAAAGTATTTATTTAAAAGATACATTGTGAAGCCTTTGAATATTGTGATTGAAGAGCAAAAGCAGCGTTTAAAATGGGCTTATCGACACTATGAAGTTACATTGCTGGCAAAAGTCTTAACTGCTTGGAAAAACGAATGGATTGATCAACAAAATGATAAATTACAATTGGCTAAAATGTTTTATCGGCATAATTTATTGTGGGATGTTTTTGGCAATTGGCGATCGTTAGCTTTAGATACGAAACAAAAATATCAAGTTGCTTTAGATTTCTATGATATGAAGTTACAAACAAAGTGCATAAAAGCCTGGTATTTATTATACGCGAATATAAATATTGTAATACACGAAAAAGAAGTACAAGCTGTTAAGCATTATGTGAGGTATTTAAAAAGAATTTGTTTTAATATATGGAAAAAGTATATGCTGATAGCTGTTGATATAGAGGATAGAGAAAAAAGGAGGGACGAATGGAGAAAATTGATAAAAAAATTTATTCCTCAATCGCCTAAACAAAGAAATATTTCATTACACTTTTAGAATATTCAAGGTCTACAGTATAATTAAAAAAAGTTTAAAATAGAAAGATAAAATTTTTTAAATATATTTTATTATTACTGAAACGCTTGTATTTAGAATATTGATACAATACATGTGTATTAACACATATATCTATTTTTATAAATCGTAGGCTACTTGTTGTTGTTGAAGTAACAGCCATTTCTATCATCCTTTACTAACATATTATTAACCGCTTTTATCAGCTAATAACAGCTTATCATTTTATAATTTTGATATTACCATATTATATGTATCACAGTTATAATTACAGTACGTGCATGCACATTATAAAGAAAAAAAAAACAAATAATGAAACCAAGGTTTAGTTTTGTTGCTTTACAATAATTAGTACGTAATTTTTCCTTATTAATAAGCTTTATTGTGTTATTCTTAATTCATAACGATTCGTTTCTTAAAATTAGCATAATTAAGTATTGTTCTAAATAGATTCAATTTTTATTTAGTCTTTGGCATATACATACATATACATATACATATATATATATATATATATATATATATATATATCTTAGCTTTTTAGTATTTGTTCGTATTCACAATTTGCAACAAAATAATTTCGTTGCATTTCTTAATACTCCTTCATTATTCTCATTTTCATTGTTAAGCAGATGCCTTTCATTAGCTGTTTTTCCAAGATACAGCAACCAAAAATGATATATTAAATAAAAAGTAATAACTAAGCCTATGAGTAGACTATAAATGGATGATACGAAACAAATTGCAATACTAAAAGACAAAAATAATTACATCAAGATTATGAATTTGATAACTTTATAAATAACATTTTGCAATTATATAAATAAAGAAAACTCACTCTAATTGATGATAAACATCACTACAATCATCGGGTAAAAGTATTGTACCAATTAGAATAAACGGATGACACACACTGGTCATTGTTAAATTCGATCCATAGATAAATGCTACAGCAGAAAAAAGTAAGCATGTGAGATACCATCGTAAATTACTGGCACCTACGCAACAGTCTAACCTGCAAAGACAATGAAAATTTTTATTAAAAACATTCTATTTATTTCTCTTCACCATAAACAAGAAAAACTATTATTTAACATTATTTAATACAACGACGAGTCATATAATACTACAATTTCTAATCAATGATAAGAAGAAAATATTACTTGCATTATTATTTATTAATATAATTATAATTTGATAAATAAAATGAATAAATTTACAATATTAAGTCGATTAATTCTTACATAATTATACTTTCAGCTTTTCTTCAATAGATAGTTTGTAACTCACAACTGTTTTGACATTAAAATATAAATATATAAAAAAAAATATAAATCAGTCGCTTGATTTATTGTAGTTATACAATATTCTAATTGCTATTCTAATTTGGTATGTAAGATAAGATGTAGTGTAGATATTTTGATTAACACTCCAGTCAAATTCATCAGATTTTTTTTAATAATCGCATTAGTAACGTGCATTGTTATTGAAAAAAAATTAATTTAATTCCATTTAAGTTACTTATTTACTTTTAATGATAATAAATTTTGTAAAAAATAGGACATGCTATTTTTGCATTACATAGTATAGCTGCGTATCTTCAGTATATAATTCTTGAGTGTATGATTTTATTAAAATTTATATCGACAATTTATGAAACATTTGAAAATAATAAATATAGCAAAGATTTACCATTTACAATGATATTCCCTTTCGTTGATACATGTTTGACACAATCTGCAATGAAACGCTTTTTGAGACGTACATTTTTTGCATATATTACAAATTTCTGAATCTCCTTCTCCAAGTTCTACTCCTTGCAATAAAGAATTTTCTTGAGTAACTTGACAAGCCTTTTGCTTAGTCTTATAACCACACACAAGTCCACCCACAACACAAATAACAAAAACCAAATTCTCTTCCGGTAAGATTTCCAAAAGTGGTACAACACTGAACTCAAAGACCAGTAATAGGGTAAGGACACTTGTTACAGTCCACATAAGGAAAAATTTTGTGCGTATGATAAATCGTAAAAAATTTCGATAAAAATAATAAATAAGTGGTGGCGACAATAGAAATATGATGACAGTGCATGTAAAGCTTTGTGAGGCAACTACCATTAATATTGGTACTGTAAATATAGGTATGAGAGCATCGAAAGAGAGTTGCCTCACTCCACCTTCTTGCCAAGTGCAAGGATTACACAGAAATCTTCCGCAAAATCTCATATTTTCAACATTACATTACTATAAAGTTATAAGCTTGATTGAATGTTGTTGTCTATCGCACGAGAGGTTAGGTCGATGAATTAATATTCTCTCAAAATTTCCCTATCATAGCGGTGTATAAATATTGTAGAAAATCTTGTACAAATAGTATAATTAGTTACTAAAAAACATTAAATCTCAAATGAATATTGATGATACGTTTCATTATTGGCTTACAAAAAAATGCGTACGCAGTTACAAATGGACGGCAAACGAAAATTAATTTCGCGTTCTAAATGAATTTGCAAGCTACATTTTAATGCATAGAGTTAACTATTAATTTATAGTTCAGTTACGTGGTCAAATTGTAAGGGCTTTCCAATAGGAACTATTTTTTATTGGCGGAGGTTCACTTTCAACGTTCATCCAATGTACAACGATTATAAATTTTCTACACAAACTAATGGTTTTTTACTGTTGCGCTGTATAAAACGTAAAACGTAAAGAGGCAAAATAAGATGTAAACAAAGGGTAGTGACGAAGGAAAGGACATTATAATAATTACAAATATTGTATGCCTAATTTTTCTCCATCTAATGCATTCAAATGTGTTGTTCATAAATTATTTTACAATTACTGGTAAGACTGAGCGCTTCGATATTAGTAGATGTAATGCGCTACGAACATAGTATTTTCTTATAATACACATATAGTTGCTTAAATATAATTGCTTATAGTAAAATGATAGATTAACTTAGTTATAATTGTATTAAAAAAAATAATTAAAAATCTATTGCATTTTTATAATGCACTACACGCGATACTAGTCAATGTATATTTGTATATTGCTAATTAATTGATAAAGTAATAAAACATAAATTCAAATTTAATTGCAAACGAGATTATTAATAATAAGGAGAGATTTATTTTTAAAACGAAGTGATAAAAAAATTACCATCGCTTTATGCTTTATACGAATAATTGTATTTTTTTTTTTTTATAAGAAATCGGTTTTATTGGTTTGTATATTTTGTATGATTCAGTCGTTAATATTATCAATTATATTATTAATATATTTTAGTATAATTTAATATTAATATTAATAATGCTCAAATATACTTTTGTGAGATTTTAATATTATTTATATGATTTTAATCTTAATTTTTTAATATAGGTGAGTGATTTCAATTAATTTTAAATTTTAAATAAAAACAAGGACTATTGTAGAATGAGAAATATATACGAATTTCAGTCATTTTTCTCAAATTGTACAAGTCAAATCATTTTTGTATGCTGTACGCTTCAGAAAAGTATTTTAATAACACATTTCGTAATGTAACTACGGCTCATGACGTAGTATGATTAAAATTTAGATGACACGTATAAGTTTTTTTAATAAATTTATTTAATTCCTTAGTTTTATTTTTAAATAAGTATTTATAATACATTGAATATGCATATAATTTTTAAAAATAATGCTCAATTAATTTTCATATTTTTCTAAATCTCAATTGTTATGTTAAATTTAATTTGTCGAGATATATTTTTAAGTAATTTTTTCATCGTTAAAAAATATTAATAAAAAACATTTTCCCTTGAATATATTTAATACAAACCTTTCCTAAGACGGTTATAATAGTTTTTCGAACGACGAGTAGTAATTTTTTTTTATCGTTTTTAGCTTTTCATCATTTATTGATCTCTACATATTATGTAATTATTCAATTCAATTTATCACAATTTTCCTAACATTTATTACATTTATTAATGCTTTATTTAACAATATTGAATTGATAAACGACTTCTTTATTTTTTCATCTTTAACTATACATTATTTTATCATGAAATTAATGTTATATGCAATTTTAACAAATAATTCAGTTATAAAGTGATTAATGAAGAAAGATTATTATTTATTATGTGGTACATAACTGAGTTAAAATAAACTCACTACACATTTTACTTTGCATTACGTGAATTTATATATCTATATCCCACTAATTGACAGATAATACATATTATAAATAATATTCTTATTTATAAAATCTTAAAGACTATGCATCACATATTATGAAATTCTTAATAATTAATTATAATATAAATGAATATTTTTTAATAATCCAATAATATAATAAATCATCTGACAAAAAGATAATTATAATAATATTTCGATTACCATTGTTTATTCATTTATCAGAAAAAAATTTGAATCTGTTAATTAAAAAATAGTAATTTTATTAAATTATATATACAGTTGGCGAAAGAATGTCAATATTTAACTAAAATTCCTTCTATTTATTTTACATTTTACTTTTATTTTTCCTTAAATAGAAATAAACGAATGAGTATCATCTTTTTTTCTTGCTTTTTTCATAAGGTTGATGGTACGTAATTTATAGTTTAAATATAAATTTATGTATTTTATTTATATTATTATTAAAAATCCTAATGAAAATTAGGAGTATTTTCCGGTTTGCGTTGAAATTGATTTTTTTTTTTTTTTTTTTTTTTTTTTTTTTATATCGATAATTCCAGTATTCTATAAGACACTCAATATTTAAGAATATAATTAAAAGTTGTTTATAAGATATAGTTTGAAGAAAATATCAGGTTGGTCCTCGGTAATAATCTAAGCTATTAAAGCACTTTTTTTGCAATTTTTTTTTCAGAATTTTAGAAAATTGGTGGTTGCAAATAATTTTTTACTCTCAATTTTATGTTCATCTTTATTTTTTAATAAGAAATCTTCTTAACTATTTTAAATAACATCGATAAAAATATCTCATTATTAAAAAATTTTTTATTTTTTCCGAGCTTAATTCAGCCCGACAATTCAGAATTGTTTATTTTGAATAGAATGTCTATTACTGTTGCTCAGCTCATTTCAACAGTGTGGTGCTTCAGTATACAATCGATAACAATTTTTTCTACTTTTTAGATGTGCTTAAAAATTTATTAAACTTAGATTGTTATTTTGTTACTTTTTTTTTAAATCGCAACAATTTTGTTTTTATATCTCCCGAATTGGATAAATGCTTTAAATGACATATAATATAGAAATAGCTACCACTTGGCGTAATTTTATAAAAAAAAAAAAGATAACAAAACTTAATATTTGTTACATCTTGCATTTTTAAATCTAATTTTGAGTCAAGGTATAAAATAAAATTTTTCAAAATAAATATAATTTCTTTTTTTATTATTATTTCATAATTATATATGATATTCTGGATGTATATTTATATATCCTAAGCTAAAAATACAATTTAGCCCTATTAATTATACAAAATTCATTCCCGATTTATAAAAAATTAATTTTATAGTTTTTGTAGCTGTATAATAATTACGTTATTAATTCAACTAATTCAATTTAATATTAATCATCATTAAAGTATTTATTCGCTAGTATATTAATGCACATAACGTATTTTTGGGTCATAGTTTTAATAGATGATTGACGTGGATAAATATGTTGCAAAGTAGCTTTAAATAATTCACAATAATAGTATTGAATTGAAAATTGAAAATGCATGAGTCTTATATAACTTATTTGTGTAAAAGTAAACTGAGTAAATGAGAGTATTGTTATTTGAGATAATAATAAAAGAGCTTAGACAATTTTGTCCTATAAGGCACTCTTTTATGCAAAATTGTGTTTCGATTAAATATTTTATTAGAAAGTTTAATTTGGTAAGAACGAAACCAAAACTATTGAAGCAACGTCAATAGTTGGACGGATAAGGATAAAATATATATATATATATATATAATGAAGTTTAAGTATGTTTGTTAGTAATTTACGAGCTCATCTATTCGTATAAAAATATCCGTACTAAATATTATACTAGAATTTCGAATTATTAAAAGATGTAATCGATTTATAGTCCTAAAATTTTTTTCTATTCACAAATGTACATTATGATGATTGCAAATGAAAATGATTAGTATAATAAAAAGAAAAAATCTTTTCAAATTACTTAAGCTTTATAAAATAGTTAATGTTTTGTTAACTTATCCATTCAAGGCATTATCTTAGTGTATCTTTTTTGTAATTTATAAAAAATTATAGATAAGACAATAAATATTCTGAGTAAATCGGAAATTCACAAATAACAAAAAAAAAAAAATCTTTTATAATATTTGTTATAGTCTTAACAATGGGAAATTATTTCGATTTTTTTATCAATAATGCGTAACAACCTTTAAAGAGACGAGACTTAATATGTTACAAAAAAAAAAAAAAAATAATGCTCATCGAAAATTAGTAAATGATTTTCTCCTTTTTTCAACTATTGATTTACAGTAAATTTTATATTATTCGTAGACAAATGATTTATTGTGTTCTTCAAGCTTTGCAACTACAAATTTATATGTGTGGGCGTATAGGGGTGAATTTTTTTTACTTAGAATAGATAAATAGTTGCAATAAAATTGTCATTTTCATAGAATAAAATTTACAAAATTACGTGTGATTAATAAGCAAACTTATATCAAAACAAAATAATTATCTTATTACTAATAAGTTTATCGAATATTTTAAGTATTTTAAGCTGAAATATAAACTTATGTTTACCTCAATTTAAAAGTAATTAAAGGATTCAATTGCTTATGATGTAGATAAAATTAAATATTTTCGTATTAATTACTTCATTGAATATTTCTCCTAAATTGACAATTCTATTAAAGTTTTCATAATATAAGATTAGATTAGCGCAACATAAATATTCATTATCAGTATGCGATCGCATTTAAAGATTTTTAAGATGTTTCACGTGTAAATTATGTCTATATATATATTTTTGTTGTTGTTGTTGTTGTTGTTGTTGTTATTGTTGCTAAAGTTAAAATATATTCATAAATTAGAATTACTTTCATCTCGTAGAAAAGAATTAGCTTCATTTAATAATGAAATAATTTAGATTTTATCGAAAATTTTAATCCATATTAATATACTTTTATCTTCAATTAGAATTATTGTTTGTGAAATAAAAGAGTATACATATTGATTCATCAATAATTAAATGCCATTCGTGCATTGTAAATTTTCGTTGACATTTTGATATGGCGACAAAGGTATTGTAAAGGAGGTTAGAGATTATTACTTATTTCATTATACAAATAACGAATCATTTGTATATTTATCTATAGATATATAGGATTTGTTATTTGTTAAGAGCTACTTTATATTGAGCATGATTAGTTAAAAGTGGTTATTACCCGAAATCAAGGTTTATTGGGAGCAATTAAATAAATTAATGGATGAATATGTGACAGCAATAAATATTTGTTCAAATATGAATAAAACTAATTATAAGTAAATAAATAATTACGAAATTATATTTTTATACAAGAATAATATTGATTTGTAACAGGAAATATAAAAATATAAATTGAATGATATCAATGATTATCGTCGTTCTCTTTATATTGTAATTAATAAAAACATCGGTTACTTGCTTTTTCCTATATAACTTTATAATAACTTAACATTTTATTGTTTGACCTTTAATCAATGATAAAAATGTTGAAGTATCTAATAATTAATTACTGCAGGTTTCAATAATTTTTCCATTTAAAAATCTTAATTTCAAAATTAAATGCAAATAAAAGTAAATAAAAAATTGATCTTAAATGATATAATCATAAATTAACAAAGATCTTTTATGATATTTATAATCAATTATCTGTTGCTTATTTTGTACATATTGTATAAAAAAAGAATTTGTGTCCGTTTCATTATGCGTGCTTTGTACACATAATGTTTGGAATCCGAGCTGATTTAATTTCAAAAAAAAAAAAAAAAAAAAAAAAAAAAAAAAAAAAAACGACATTCAACTGGACGAGCCCAATTGGATGGGGGAAAATAGGCGGGAAAAATAAGCAATACCGAAAAGCAAAACGAAAACGTAAATTATGTGAATTCGTAGAATTCTGGTGACGTATTGAGCGTTGCTAGTTGAGATCCTATAGTTAAATTTTTGAGATAATAAGCATTGACGCATTTGTGATAATGTCCCAGCTTAACACATCTAAGATTAAATATATAAATTGTTGGCTCGAAATCGTGATAATTTCACATCATCTATATAGTTTGATGGCTCGCAATGAAAAAATTCAAATGAATACTGGAAATGCTTATCGAGTTGTTTCTAGTTGATTAGTCCTTCGAAATTGAGGATAAATCGTAGTTTCAAACAAAAATCAGAAATAACTGACAGATGCATTATTAGTAGAGAATTCGAATATTTTTCGTAAATTACCAAGTCGATCCTAATATTTTAACAGGCTTGACTTTTATCACATCCGAATAATCCTCAGAACGATAAGGTCACATCAAACACTGTGAGATACCGAGCGAATTTTATTTACTGTTTGATTAACTAGGGTGTAGTGAAAGAGAGCGGCTATTTATTTATTTACTAAGAAAGTAATAACAATGAGGATACGAAATTATTAATGTGTATCTTCTTTAGTAATAAAATTTGTAATTTACGTGTATAATGTGTTTTGGAGTTCAAAAAGATCATTAGATGGTTTATTAAAAAAGTAGACTCGCCTTTATATAATTCAATCACTCTTTTCTTAGAGACAGCAAAAACAAAAAACAAAAAAAAACAAGAAAAACCAAAAAAAAAAAAAAAATAAATAAAAAAAAAAACAAAAAACAAAAACAATAAAAATAACAATAACCAGTTATTCTTTTATGAAAATTATCACGAATTATCAAATCGAGAAGATTTTATTCTGATTAATTTTGAATGAGAGTCGTCGGCACTTTGTATATCCGTCGGTAGAGGCGATCCTCCCTCGGCAATATGAATGTTCATCGTATTTTTTGCGGCACTTGCTGTTAACAGTTAACAGAAATATACAGTATATGTATGATAGAATTGCGTAAGGATTGTGGCAAATACTTGCGCAAAAGGCAGTACAATAGAAATGGTTCAGATGTGCAATAGCATCTGCCGCTAATGGCTATTGGCAGTTAGTTAGCGTAAGCTTCGCTATAGTTATTAAAAAAGTTCGAAATCACGAGTTCGTTATAACGTGTTTTCAATATGAGAAATCAGTAATGACATTGATAAAATAGAATTTTTCAAAAGTAACGTAGAATGGAAAGTTTAGAAGCCTATGGTCATATTGAAAAGCGTGCGAGCTTGGCGTTGACAGATTTAGTATCTCTCTCTCTCTCTCTCTCTCCCTCTGTATCTAAGGCCTGTGTATATAAGAAGTTTGTCTCGGAAAGTGTGCCCATTTAGGCTTTTTTTTTGTATAAAAGTTATCCAATTCTCGTTAATACGTGTTAACGAATGATCAATTATTTTTTCATCGTAATAGCTGTAAAAGATAGCGTTGATGGAACAATTTCAAAATTTTACGTTTCTTTCATTCTAACGGTTATGCGTATATTTGATTTTACTTTTTTACAAATACAGTCAGATAATAATAAAATCGACGGATAAATAAATCATCTAATAAACATATAGTTCAGCCTATAGGAGTCATTATTTATTGGAAAAATTCATTGTGAAGTGTATCTGCGTAATGATATATCATCCACGTTTTATGTGCTTACGATGATGTAGTGAAAAAATGTAGCAAGATAATGTTCTTCTTGGTGAAAAAAAAAAAACAAAAACAAAAAAAAAAGAAAAAAAAAGTTATTTATTTGTAAAAATTAGTTAAATTAGAAATATTATGTGCATATTTTATTTTATAAGCCTCTACGGTATACGAATAATTGAATGAATAAGTTTAATAAATAATTTGTCCGCTCGTTCGTAGTCGATCCTATACGTTATAAATATTCTGTATTACGCTGCTGTTAATTTAATGAAAATATAAATATATGTAATTTTGAATTAAAAAAAATATTTTACATTAAAATATTAAAATAGTTTTTTCCCTAATATAATAAATTAATATCATTTGGTTAATTTTACATTAAATCTTTTTCTAATAAGCTTTTATAGTTATAAGATAATAATATTTCATTGGATAAAATGAAGATTTCATTATAATTGCTTGATTTTATTCCATAATTTACCAGTTATGATTTTTAATATAATTAATTATTCTTTTAGTACAAAGTATTGATTCAATGTGTTGAGTTATTTCATCGGTAATGTAGCTTTTATTCGAAATTTATAAATTAATTTTTTTTTTTTTTCATTTAATTATGATTCCTTAAAATTTCTCACTCCATGATTATCATCGTTCCAATTTCAAACTATTGACATTTCAATGCATTTTAAGGATTATATCTTCTCCGCCTATCTAAACTCCTATATATCCTACCGAACACACACACGCGCGCACGCACAAATACACAGAGAAACACACAAACAATAGTATTCAGCTGTAACGGTGGGCTTTTTGTTTTCGAAGCATATTTGCGCAATCGTGGAAAGTTATAGGTGAAGCAAGCATTTATGCACTGAATCACATGAGATTTGATCGTGTTGGGTATTTTGCGTGACATTTTGTGAAATCGAGTTGGGAGTTTTGTGGCGGGAAATAGCGCTACAATGTTGGCCAATAAGTCAAATTTAGCATGGCAGATTGGCGTACATCGAGTCAACGTTTAATCGTCCGCGAACTTTCTAAACAATAAGAAAGATCGACCAAGTGGCATTCGTTACTAAAAATGCCCTATGGGACCGATGCTGTGTAAAAATAGTTTTTTTTTTTTTTTTTTAAGTATATCCGTCGTCGGACTTGCACAGATAAATCCGTAAACACGAGTAGAAAAGCTTGAAAAAGAGAAAGTACGGCTATTGCGAATGCATGGAGAAGTCGTGAGAAGAGATAAGACACGACGGTTGACAGGTCTCGTAGTTATGGCGGAGAGCTTGGGAGCGGAAGGGGAAGGGGAAAAGCGCAAGAAAAGGGGAGCGTTCACCGCTGTAAAGATTACTATGTTTAAAACTTGGTGGGCTTCGACGGTTGCGGCGGCAATGACAACGACGACGACGACGACGACGACAACAACAACAACAACAACAACAACAACAACAACAACAACAACAACAACAACAACAATAACAACCGCGACGACGATTACTGTGCCGACGAAGACGATGTCGAGGAATTACGTAAGCCTCGGGAAGCCCTCGGTGAGATAAACGATCGTGGGAGAAGGAGAACAAGCTCCCAATCTCTCACCATGAGTCTATAATGCCGCGAGCGCGATCGACGGCTCTCCAGTTTCGCGCGCGCGCCGCCCATGTTCCTTCTCGCATGTGCTTGTGCCCTCAGGTGACACGCGTGGTCAGTCCGGCTTTTTTCCCTTGTTTATTTTTTTTCACCGAGCGTAATCACCGTCGTCGTCGCCGCCACCGCCACCGCCACCGCCACCGCCACCGCCACCGCCACCGCTACCGCCACCGCCACCGCTACCGCCACCGCTACCGCCACAGCCACCGACATCGCCACCGCTGCCACTGTCGCCGCTGCCTTCTCCCTCTCGTATCAGCTACTTTTTCGTCG
>NW_011948430.1:2335872-2370849 GCF_000503995.2 Ceratosolen solmsi marchali
GACGCTCTTTTCGACGCCTGCATTAGATAACGTTTCGTGTTCTCTTCGCTTCTGTTTCCTATTTTCTTCTGCCAATTGCTAAACAAATCGACTAATTGTTTTATTCTGATTATCTTGTGACCTGACTTTTGTTTTGTGATTGATGTAGTGATTTCTCGATTGAAATATTTTGTAAATATCGCATACTTTTAATTTTGCGTATTTTATCAGTATATCGGGATGCATTAGCATATAAATCATTAAATAATCAATTAATTATTGTGAAAGAGAAGTTTGAGAGAATTTATTTTCTATTAGCTTAAATAGTTTTATTGTTATTTTACCATTTATTTTACCAGCTTAATAAGCGTCGGCTAATTGTATTTTTATTAGTGATTTATTTTCACGCGTACGATGATACATTGTTTTACGGGTGATGTTTGGAAAATACCAAGTGATCATAAGGATCGGGGATAAATTTCTTATGCATTATTTTCATAAAAAAAAAAAATAGCACTGTGCCACTTACTAAAGACTAAAAATTAACATTTAAATTTAAGAAAATCTTCTAGTTATTATAATTAAATTAATAATTAAATCTTATCTCATTTAATGATGTAATGACCACTTGGTAGTGCATGTAATTTTTTATTTTTAAATGTTTATCATTTTGTATGTGTAGTATTATTTACTTATTTCATAAAATCAATCGTCATAATGGTTGAATAAAATTAAATTTTTAACACAGTTTTCCGTTTAAATATTCGACTTACATTACTTATGGGATTGCTTATTATTAATATTTATTACACTTCGTTAGATGTAAATAATAAATAAAATGATTTCTTGCAGGCATATCATGCTGATAGTATATTTCAAACGAAGATGACAGTGCCTTTAAATTCTTATATGTAAGAAAATTATAGAAGAACTTGATATGTGGCGATGTCTTCAAATTTAACCAATAAACTACAAATTCTTTGGGATCACTTTATACACGCAGAGGCACAAAGCTACGAGGTACATAATTATTTTTATTTTTGACGAGATTTTGTTGAATAACTTTTTTTTTTTTTTACAATTCGTCAATTATATACTATTATGCCAATGCTTTGATTATAGAAACACATGTTTATGATTAATTTTCTAAAGGTTTATTTATAAAGATACATATCTATCTATTATTCATAATTATTAAACTAATTATCAATTTTTACCTATAATCAGTAAACACGATCGTGTACAATAAAGTAACTTATTATATACTTACAGAAATCCTGTTGGCTTGATGCCTTTTTAGCTGAGTTGTTGGCACAGGTAAAAGAAGGTCATGACGTCAAGGATGCTCTTTCATTCTGGTAAATAGTTCTCTCTACTTACATATTATACAATCATATTCCTAGGTGAATTATATATTTTCTCGTCTTAAATTTTACATTTTATATTATAAGCATTTTATAAATACCTATAGTTAATTTATTTACAACTATAATTAATATCAATAATGTGCTTGTTACCGAGTTAACGAGTTAAACAAATTTTGTATATATTTGTTGTTTTTTTTTTCTTTTTTAAGCATTTTTAAGCATTAAATTTTCTTAAATTAAAATAATAATTAATCGTATGACAAGAAATATACTTTCAGAATATAATTTTTTGGTATAAATATTAATATATTATACTTACAGGTTTTTAAAAGTTTCATACAAAAGTTTCAATCATTTGTATAAATCAGCTTTATAATTAGATTCATTTAATGGATATTTAAGACAAATTGTATTATTGAACAAATAATTATAATAAATTAACTTATTTTCTACAAACATATAATTATGTGTATTAATATCAGCACCCATTTATTTTGTAATAAGTTAAAAAGTAAGTTACAAGTATTACATAAATATAATGTAAAGGAATCTAAACAATCGAGGTTTCTTAGATTTAGATAGAAAAAAAGTTATAAAAGATGAATTTGTAAAATTTGACAATTCTTTGGTGACAAGTAAGATAGAAATTTTAATTTAATACGGGTGACCAATGCAATGTCTTATTATTTAATATAATTGATTGAATTTTAATTTATTGTAAATTAACTTTTATAACAAAGCAATTTAAGAATAATAAATTAAGTACTTAAGAACATCGTTTAAAACCAAGTTGAAAGCTTCTTTTTTCAATTTCATGAAAACTGATTATTTGTGAAAATATTACTTAAACACGATCTTTTATAAACTATATTTTATTTATAAAGGCATATGTTATTTCATACATTATTCTTATGTAATATCAAGGAATATTCACATAAGTATTAAAATTATTGTAACATTAATTAATGCCTACTCAATATCGCTAATCAATTATCAATGGAGAGAAGTTAATACCAACACCAATTATTTAACGCTATTAGATAGTAATAAATAATTTATTTTAGTATTTTTACTATAGAATCATAATTAACAATATTTACGTTTATATTTATTTTTTAGCAGTTAGCATGGTATCTTTATTGCTTATAAATTATTATAAAATTTATTCCTATAATTTACGGATAATATATCATAGATGTAGGTAATATACGAAATTATTTGTTTTTTTTTTGTTTGTTAATTAACTATTATAATTTTTTCAAAATTGCTTGCATTTCTTTCAATTCTGTAATTCTTTGTACACAAGACATTTTGTTGTGAATATTGGCTAATAGAGAATTTCAGAAATTTTCAAAAAAGGTCTGAAATAAAAGAAAAAAAATTATAGTACGTCATTGGTGATAATCATACATAGGCAAAATTATTCACCTTATAGATTTACTTTAGAGTTTATAAATTAAATCCAACGACTGATGGTATTAAATTGAACTTTAGTAAAATTTCATATTATATTTTTATTTTTAATTTATGTTTTCAATTGTGTAGAAATTGTCTTTTCAATAATATATTTAACCTTTTTTTTTCATTCAATTTAAAATATTTTTGATATGCTGCAAAAGTTGCGATTGCATTTATTTGCACATATTTAATTATTTACTTATATTTACTTATATGCATTTATTTGCACATATTTAATTATTTACTTATATTATTAAAATAACAAAATTAAAAGTATTTTATAAAAAGAATTATTCGCCCAGCTGCTACAAAAATGTATTTGTGAATAATGGAAATTTTTAAAATAAATTTAAAACAATTATTATTAATTTAATCTGTAAAGCATATATGCTTATAAATTATTGAAATCACTTTTTTCATCATCAAGAATTTATTATAGTTAAATTTATATTTTTATCAAGAAAGTATAAGTTTTAAAAATATCATTGATAAATTATAACAGTGTATTACGTAATACTAACTCTACAATTAAACTTAATAAAAACTATTCAAATACAAATTTTGAATTAATAGCAATTTATTTTACTCGCACATAAATAATATCTTTTATTATTTTGAAGATATTTTACTTAATTTTCTGTAGCAAGTTCAAGTAGCAAGATGAAATTGTAAAATTTAAAAAGTATTTCTAAGCTTTAAATTTTTAAAGTCTTTAATGAAATTATAATATTTTTTTCCCGTACCATTTGTCAGTATTTTATATCGCGAATAAAATAATTGATAAATGTTCCAATGTAATAATAGTGTGGATATATTTTGCTTATAAATAATTCTTTAGAAAAGATATCATACTTTTTTTCCATATCACACATATATAAATATTATAGGAAAGGGATACGTTTAATTTGACGTAGCTTTTGTTGAATCAAATTTACATTAAAATGCACATTATAATGTAGTTGATGATTGTTATTGTATTAGAGCTATTATTAGATTAATTTTTCCAAATTTTATTTCTTTGTAAAGTAACATAGTTATATATATATATAATATTACATTCAATCTTATAAATCGTATAAAGGATAATATGGAATGTTACAAGATAATTAACAGATTTGGTGCTTCAAATTTTATAAAATATATACTGTGAAAATAAATATTACAAGAAAATCTTAAATGCAATGATTCATATCGTATATACACTCGTGGTTTAGAATTACGTATTAAAATAAAAAATCTTTGCTATTCGAGAAGCTTATAAAACCGAGAGTAGCTTGGATGGACAAGAATGTTGATTAAAATTGGAGCAAAATGAATTTTATCGATCAAATTGTCTTCGTATACGTTGTATCGTATTACGATTCTGCTGTACCTTCATCGTTAATTCTCGTATGAAAATACACTGGATGATTAAGATGTAATGATTGATGCGTTCGTGATTGCTTTTTAAAAGATCTATTCAATACATTGCTTAGATACACTTTACCTTTAGAAAATATTTTTTTTAATTATATCGATTTAAATTAAATTATTATATTAGATTCCATTGATTTCCAAGATTAAAAAAAAAAAAAAAAAAAAAAAAAAAAAAAAAAAACTCACATTGTCAAGTTATGTAGAAACAAGTGGGTATATAAAAGAAACATTAATGTTAGTACTTCTTAAGGATTTTTGAGGATTTTTCATATCCTATGTTAGGATATGAAAATTTTGAGGTATTCATATGGGGTAACATAGTTAAATTCAAGTTATAACTGCAAAAAAGTATTTAGCACATGTTATAGTATGAATACTGTTTTAATACTTATATAATAGGATACGTAATAGGAAAAGTCTGAGAGTAGTAACATAGAGTTGAAATCCATTCCTATTAATGAATATTAAACACCACTTTAATTATTAGTATTATAAGAGAATAATACTAAAAAAAAAAAAGTTTATCAATCTTTAAGTAAAAAATTATTATAATTTTTGGGAATTAGGAATAAACTGCTTCATCCAGCTCTAGGCAAAACTACTTTTTTGACAGTCAAAAGTTTGAAAAAAAAGATCCACGAAAACAATAGTGTATTCGTTTACTTGAAAATGGTATGAACAAATATTGAAAATATTAAAATTTAAATATATAAAATTGAAACATATTACATGACATATTAAAATTTCCTTCCGCAGCATGTATCAAAACTTTCACCCTACATCGTAAATAAAGTATCTTGTATTAATTTAATATTCTATATTAAAATTCGAATACTTAGAAATGCCGTAGTATCGTAAACATAATTAAGCAATATATAAAAGAAGTTAATGACTAACCGAATGACTTTTTTGTTTCACTCGATAGTAGTCAAATTAAATCTTAATTTTTATAATACACTGTAAGCCTTAAATATCACCGATGATAAGCGGATATTTTAATGAGCTCTTTAATTCAACAAGTAATCTCAAATTCTTTTGCGTTTATTAAAATAATTAACTGAATTTATTATGAAATATAAGAGTGGATAATTATTGAAAACAATATTCATAGTCTGACTTGTATATTTAATATATATATATATATATATATATATATATATATATATGATATTACTGTAAATATATTTGGACAAAGTATTATATTCGGTACTGAATATATAATAAGAAATTACGAGTGACAAGGTTGCAATAATTTTTTTTTTAATTTTTCATTTACATTCTTAATTGAGAAAACGGAAAATATAAGTAAAATTAAAATTTTTACAGAAAATTAATTTAAAAACAAAAATTGAATATAGACAATGGAAGAGTATATTATGTATTTTTTTGGCCTCTAATTTGAATAAAGAAAGTATTGGAAAAAAAAAATAAATAAATAAATAAAACAAAAACAAAAAACAAAATAATGACAGTAGCTTATGCTTTTTCTCTTTAACTAAAAATACAATCAATTATACATACATTTTATCTAAGAACTGTACTGGGCGAAGAATTTTAATGATAAAATAAATTACGATTGAAAGTAAGAAGGGGGAGAACTCTATTGTTTATTGAAATAATAATATTTTGTTAAAACATTATTATCTCATTGAGTGCAAATATAATAATTATAGCGGAAAAGATTATAGATATTAAGAGAAACGATCAAGTTTGTTCTTTAACAATGTATAGTATTACGTTCGTATAATTAGTTAATTAAGTATAAAGCTTGGCATGTGAGCTTTGTTACGTATTTATTGTTTTAAAGCTAATTTGCCAGCTATCGTCTTTATAAATATTTTATGTGTATATAAATAGTTTTAAAATGCCCAGTGAAACAAAGCAAATGATGATACTGTAGAATGGAATATTTTCAGCTCATTGATGGTAAAGTTATTTGCAGACGTCAATACCTTATCACAAGTAAAACCTTCTCTGTGAAGTAGTCGCTAGATAAGTGAGCGAGCGATCAGATAATCATGAAATTTTAAAGCGTACATTACTTGCGAAGAGTGTGCTTTCACTAAATGAGTTTGTATATTTTCCCTTTTAGTTCAATGAATGTCAAAAAGTTTATAAAAATCAGCATCATTGGCTTATTTGTATTAAAGATTCAGTTCCCATTATAAAGAATGTTAGCTTCGGCGTAATCCAGTGAGCAAATGTTTTAATAATGATAGACGATATGATAATAATGTGACAATAGGTATATTAAGTAATAATAAAAAAAAAAGTCGGTCAAGTTTATTAATTTCCTCTGAAAATAAAAGATTCGAAATTATTATAGCGCATATTAACGTTAATGGATGAATTTTATTTTATGCTTAAAATATATAATCAATAATGTTTATAAAGTATATAATAATTGTAAGTCTTTAAATTAATTATGTTGAAGTTATTGCTATACTAAAATCTTTATAAAATTGATTTTAGACAAGAAACACAAAAATAAAATAATTAGGCCTAATGAAAACGTTAATGAAAAAGACGATAATTGAAATTTTTTACAAAGGGATAATAACAAATGCTGTCATTAATTAAATTTAATAAATTGGCGTATTATTAGTTTTAGCAAAATAATAGCAAATTCGGCTCATACTATTAGCATTTAATTGATTAATAGTAAAATTATATATTGTATTATAGTTTGTTCACAGTGAAAATTTTGTATACAAACATACGCGAAACATTGATAATTTAATTACGACACATTAAAGCACATCGATAGAGTTACTTCTGTATCTAATTAACACTAATTACATGAAATTAATTAATAGTATATACTTATTTTTTCGTATTTTTGTTGTTGTTGTTGTTGTTATACATTGGATACAAATGATCGCGTTTTTCCCCAACTCTACTCTTAACTTATGTAATATAACGAGAATGTTACCTCTAACGTATATTCTAATGAATAATATATAAATAAATTGAAATTATGAAAAAGTCAGCGATGCAAAACATACATAACAAATAAATAATAATTTATAGTATATCAATGATGCACGAGCCTTAATTACAGAATTATTTTGATTATATTTGATGAAATTATATTTGTCAAGTACACACACGTATGCAATGAAGTGGCATAGAAAAAGAATATTAATATTATTGTTGTCTTTAATTTATAAATTGGTGTGCAACTTTTGGTGCGCAATTATCTTCGTCCGGTCATAATTATTATTTAATATATTCTTCTATTATAAAAATAAAATTCAAACTTCGTCTTTTATTTCTTATTACTTTATAACACTTCAAATCGATATAAAATTATATATCAAGAATGTGTTTATCCGTTATTGTATTTATTCTCAATTTTATGTACATTATTATTGTAAATAATTTGAAAATTTTATTGATATATAACAATGTCTCTTTATCAAGTACTTGTCTAATGGAAAATTATCATTATTCAATTGATAAAATTATTGCTATGTACATTTCTTGAATTTATCAATATTTAATGTTTTTTTTTTTTGTTTTTTTTTTCATATATATTTGGAAATTAATATGAATTTGCATTGCATGATTAATTATTTAGCAAGTGATATAATTTTTATCGATCTTTTAATCTCATTGTCGTTTTTTTTTATTAATTTATTATTGCAAATTTGGAACCAATAAACAAAAAAGTTGTACTTGTAAGAATAATCAAAGAGTACAGTGCATAATACCAAATGTGCAAATTTTAAATTCATTGGTGAAATACAAAACAATGTGCATCTTCTAATTGTGCTCTATGCGAAAAATTTGATTAATTGATTTTCTATTTATTGTCGTATGTTGTAAGTTTACGATCAGCTATTATTATTTTATGTTATATTGCAAATTAATTCGATACAATTATTTAGGATTATTCTAAAAAATACTTCTGCATGCAAAAATACTAATTAATTATATATAAATGCGTTGAATTAATCATGTCTTGTAAGTATAATCACGTAATTAAGTCTTTGTTGAATGTTCATTGGTCAAAAGCTGTTGGACAATTTTATTACGAGAATCGTAAAACCTTCCAAAGTACAATTCTTGAGCAGACAATATATTTTAAAAGTTTTTAAAAATTTGTTTATATATTTGTATGAATAAATATAATGTGATTGTCGTTAGAATTATCTGATGAGCTTGGATATAATATATATAAGACAATTGTTTAATTCACTTACAAATCTATATAATTTTGCTATTATCTTTGCATCTATTAATAGGTTTTGATTGCAACGAGCATTGTATTATTAGTCTTGTGAATATTTTTTCGTTCAACCCCAGTGTAGTTTGTTTGCCTGTTGCGATACAACACCGGATAAATCATATTTCAGGTTTTAAATGTGATAAGTTAAATGGGAAGATAATATACATATATTTCATGATAAATCTATTGTATTTTTTTTACTTTTTTATTTTTCTTGTTTGTTTTACTTATACTGAAATAAGTTTTTATCGAACATTTTAATGATTATGGTTAACGCGAGACTCAGCCATTTCACAGAAATTTCACACCTTATAACAACTACGTAACATATAAATCAAGATTATATTCATTTCGGTTATTTAAGAGATGTATGACAATGACATTTCGTCTATCTTGATTTTGTTTTTTTACGTATTTATTTATTAAAAATTTTTTTTTTATCATTATCACTCAACGCATGTACTAAGTAGAGATTTTCAAAGTAAAAGTAATCGTTAAAGAAGTTTGTTTAAGAAAACGAGAAGTCAGTTTCTTGATTTGGTACAGCAATGGCCAAAGACAACGTATTTCTTAAATATCTTTTCGAAATAGTCAATTATTACGGAAATTTGTACAAAGTTACACGTTTTTATTGTAATTTAAAACTTGTTCGATGTATGATATCAATTGTTATTAATAGGTCAGTAAAAGATCGTAAATAAATAAATGATGCATAATTACCATACATACCATAGAATAAGTTGTACATCGGAAATCGGAGCCGATAACGTAGTTTACTAAAAAGTCTGTTTGACCTTGACAGTTGGGTCGGCGAGGGCAATATCGCGACGCTCGTATGCTGCGAGTTCCTGGCGGACGTGCATCAGCTGTGCGAGATCACGGGCCCGAATAGCATAGGTAACTCTGGCCTCGAGCTGGTTAGCCTTCGTCGTTACCTGAACAACCAGCGAGGTTGGCGATGTCTCGCGGCGCTTCAATTGCTCGGAGTTCGCGAGTTAACCTGCGTACGGGAGCTCCTGGCACTCCTCGTCGCCCTCTACCCGCTCTTCTTGATCCACCACGTAGACGAGGTCGAGATTGGCTCGCGCAATCCTTACCTCAGGTCTTATCCTAACGACGACTGCCTCGATGCCCTCGACACCCTCGACATAATGTTGCACAAGAAGAGGAGGAGGAGAAGGAGGAAAATAAACACCGGTACGTAGGTCAATTAATTATATCGATAAATTCTGATACTCGTTTTCTTGATTCACTGCGACATTGTGCGCCAATATTTGTAATTACTCACAACTGAGAGAGCGTGAGAGAGAGAGAGAGAGAGAGAGAGAGAGAGATAGTAAATAAAGTACCAGAAACGAAATAAGAGCGTGATAATCTTTTTCCGTTAGTAAATAAAGTACCAGAAACGAAATAAGAGCGTGATAATCTTTTTCCGTTATTTATCTCGATATATTTCAAGAGGAATGATTTAATCTTCGTTACTTTTTAAGCTACGGATATTACTATTTAGGCCTGAGATATCATTCAACTCTACTTTAGGTTTATCGCGCTAAATATTTGAATTATATTTAAAAATTTTTCTTTTCAATACTAAAATTACAGTTGAGAATATATATTTTTTTCCTTTTAATTTCACTCTTGTTGGCCATATTTTAAATTGCCGATGAAAACAAACAAAAAAAAAAAAAAAAAAAAAACGACAAAACAAAACAACAAAACAAAACAAAAACAAATGCCAAAACGAAAGAATAGAGAAATGAAAAGATAAGGTATTATTGATAAATTTCCATATAAAACGCATGTCGCAGAGATAATAAATTAACGAAGCTTATAAAATTGCCATTTATATTAAATTTTGCCTGTCAAATGTATTAAAGTCATCTGTTGTAATTATTCATTGTGTGAGCAGGGAAAAAACAGCGAGAGGATGAAAGAGAAAGGAAAAAGGAAAGACATAAGCACTACAACGGCAGTAATAATAGCGTACAAGAAAGGGGATTGATAACAAAGGAGTCGGAAATTACAGACGAATCGCCACTGCGCCGTCGAAGAAAAAGACGTAGCAACAACAATATCAATTATTACCGAATGGCCAATAAATCCGTAATAGACAATCATCAGCAGCACGATCAGTCCAAGCAATCGTTCAGCGAAAATCCAAGCAGCGAGTCCGAATTGTTGAGTGACGCCATCGATCATAACCGCTCGCTAACCTTTCGAATTCGTTTCAATCCCATTGATTTTGAATATTTCACGTCGGTCGTCCATAGCGAGGACGAGCGATTAAAGGTATGGCAGTTTTCCAAGTTCTGCGGCTACGATAGATCAAATTGCGGTTACGAGTTCGTTGAAATGTCGAGAAACCTGAACAGTACGTGGAAAAGTGCGTGGGAGGATACGATAGACGAGCGCATGAAAGCTGTTATGGATTGTAATGTGAGTCAATTTGAGCTGAGCCTCTTGCTTATTCAATTGTTGTTAGCCTTGCAAGAGCACGCGACGTCGAGGGAGTCGAACATAGCAATGCCGGTTCTTAAAGTCGCTCTGGATACCCTCTGGACGCTTCAATTCAGTAACGAATCAATCGCGTTTTCCGTCCTCGAGTGCGCAACTTTAAAAGCCGCGACGGCTCGACTCATGCTATCGGGCTTGGAAAGAGTCCTCCAAGCCGACGAGCCCATCACCGTCATTATTCACAATGGACTGCTACCCATGACATTGAGACTACTCGAGGATGCCTGCACTAAACCCATTGCCAATTCAATGACCAAAGAGGAGGGCTCTCTACTACAGGAATTGATATTTGCAACGACGCACGCTGTCATTACGTTTCTTTACTTTCTACTCCATCAAAGGGGCAGTGCCGAGAAATTCAAGGACTTTCGCGAGCTCTTTCAATTGTTTATCGAAAGCCAGGAGGGCAAATTGGTCGAGAGGATTATCCTAGTTCTTATTGAATTGCCGAATAACGATTCCAACAAGTCAATCGACCGAGCCAGCAAAGTCATCGATATGATCGGTGCGCTAATTTGTACGTTGAAGCGCATGAAGCAAGATTTGAGTCAGGCGAATCATTGCCGACGTCATAAACACAAGACATGCATCGGTCAAGACGAGGCCACTTACTCTCATCATCACTTGGACATTCTTGGCTCGCCATATTTCTCCGAGCCCGCTCACTTGGTCACCGCTCGAGCCTCGTTGTCCAAGCCCGTTTGCTCGATATCGTCATTATTCTCGACGCTAACCTCCCTCCTTAAGGAGACCCCCACCTTTAACAGCGAGCTGCAAATTCGATTGATTAAAGTCATGACAACGGCTGGCACCTGCTGCTGCTTTCCACCCAAGTACCTACTCGCCAGTATAATAACATTTCTCAAGAAGGGAAACGGCCGGGCCTATTGTTTCGCAACCGCACTCATCGAGAGAACGATATTTAAGGAATTGGGTGGCTATTCACGCACTCACGAGACTTGCAATTCTTGCAGCGCTCTCAATATTTATTCCTGGGACTTTCTCGACTTTTACGTCGAGCTGCTGAATCCAGAGGACAAAAAATTGTGCCACATTATAATACGACACTTGCTCAAAGTTGTGCCAAACTCGACCGCCGCCGTCAAGCAGGAGCTGCTTTTTCGCGTATTTTATCCACTTTTTATTAAGGCGAAGGCCTCGTTCGA
This sequence comes from Ceratosolen solmsi marchali, assembly GCF_000503995.2. Lineage (NCBI taxonomy): Eukaryota > Metazoa > Arthropoda > Insecta > Hymenoptera > Agaonidae > Ceratosolen > Ceratosolen solmsi. The sequence continues at coordinate 2,348,004 of NW_011948430.1, forward strand.
GCGCACTAATACCGAATTTATGACAATAAAATTTCTCATCCAGTCCTGTTTATCGGCCATTACGAGCCTAATCGTCAATCCGATTATGTTCCAAAAGTTCATAGAATTAGATGGCTTGGATAAGGTGCTTAATTTACTACCCAATCAAGCATTCGTTAAAAGTGTTTATGCCCTATTGGAAATTTCGGTGATAATGGAAATTAAGGGCATCGAATTTAACGAAGGGAATAAGGAGAAAAGTACAAATTCAAAGAGGCCAGCTGCCACCGCTCTATTCCATTTTCTAGAACAAGAAACGATCGCTTTATTGTCGATACTGCGATATTTGCCCGATAATGGTGAAAATTGTCAAGGCAACGAAGAGGGACTGAAGCAACGTGCGGCATTTCATCAGGCCAGCGGAGTTTGGAGAGCGACAGCCGGAGTTTTACTTTGCAGCCCGAAATTTCGAACCGAGCTCAAAAACAATCCTATTTTTGACAATTCGATTAATCTTGCCGAATCATTGGCAATCGCCATTGCTACCGATCGATTTAACGGTAATTCAAAAACTTCTAATCTCATCCAATTAACATAAATCATTATTACGTAATACGAGTTGACGAGCAGTTTCAATGTAATTTTATAATAATAGCGAATGAGATTTTCGAAATATTTAATCATTTCGATATGTTAATAATCATCGATGCGTGCAAACTCGCACTAATACGCTCTTATTAAAGTGATGAAAAATCGGCAAAATCGATGACACTGTTTAGATTGACATTTTAAAACAATTCACCAATCTGACCTTTCTTCAGGTGGAAATAAATTTGCCCTCCGAGTTATGGAAGCTGTAGTCACGTGCTGCCTAGTTGCATCAATTTCAAGTAAGCGGAAAAATCTTTCTCCCATCAACATTATGTCGATAATCGCGATATAATAATAATTCTCACGATTTTTCTAAAACGTTTTTTCTGTTTTTTCTTTCTTTGTTTGTTATTGTTGTTGTATATAAAAGGAGTTAATGTGCTGGAAGGGGTTAGCGGTTGATTGATTTCTTCTTTTTCCAGATGAATGTAATATAGTTACGATTTTTGGTGCCGCATTGATGGATTCGAATATAAAATTAAGTCGTGGGATTGGCGCATTGGTGGAGATTTTTTTGCAAGTTTCGATGCTGAGACCTAGTCAAGAGCAAACGATTCCTCCTCTACAAAATCGAACGAGAGTACGATGCTAGCCAATTGAATAATTTTTACAAAAATCACGTGAACCTCTCAATCAATCTCATTCGTCACAAAAAAGAAATTTAATAAAAATTTTTATTGTTTTTTTCTCTTTTATTTTGTCTTTTTTTTTCTTTTTTTTTCTTTTGTTTTTTTGCTTCGTTGCCAACAAATTCTACGACTACAAAATTCTTGATATCATATTTAGCTGTCGACTATGGCAATGGATGTTTCGACGGATTGGGGCGAAGCCGACGACAGTAGCACCGGGGAATACATAACCGCGGACGACGGTTACGAAGCTGATATCGAAGTCCCTGTAAAAAATTCTCAAGGCCTTTTGTCAAAGCGAATAAATCAATTTAGCGCTACATCGGAAGCAATCAAAGGGAACGCTAATGCTCATCCAGCCCTCTGCTCCCTAACCATCGATCTCTTAATATACTTTTCTAAACAGTAAGCTCAATCAATATACGTATCTATTAGCAAAGTTAAGCGTTTATTCCAAGTATTTACTTAATCGGCAAATATTATGATTCGCAGGGGCTTAGACGAGGAGAGGATCGCCATCGTTACGAGTGGATTGAGGAAGGTAGCAATTATTTGCAAAGAGAGCGCCTTTAGTTGTGCTATATTGGCTGGTACGGGCGTTATCGGGCGAATATTCGACGGTTTTAGAGATATTCTTCAATGTAAAAATTCCAAATATCAAGGTGCTACGATAGAATTGCCGTGGGCCCCGCGAGCCTCCATATTTATCTCCTTATTATAGTGACAATTTATTTATGTAATTGCCATTTCGTCATTCCAGATTTACAACACGCCGCACTCGAAGTTTTCACGCTATTGGCCATGCAGTCTATATCCCCTACGGAATTGATATCGTATCTTGCATTATTCAAAGTTCCTTTGCCACCCCTTCTGTCGCTACTGCAGCCGCTATTCCGTCTCGTACTCACGGCAAAGCCTCAGCCTAATTTCATTCTATCCTTTCCCGTAGTGAGCGAGGAGCCTGCAATTATAAAAAGCAATAACGAAGATAATAGAAATGTGGAAAAGGTTGAAAATCTTGTGACAAATTTCCGCAGGAAGCATCTTGTTTTAGAGATATGCAGTCCCTGGTCGGTGCACGCTATATGCCTACCCATTGGATCGGAAATGTCGTGGCCAGTTTGGCTGCAAGGCTGCTCGGCATCGCTTTGGCTTCGCGTGGAGCGTGGCAATTCGAACAAAAGCAGCAGGGGTTTGCAGATGATGAGCGAGAACAATAATTTATTGAATTCCGAGAGTGATAGTTTATCGGATTGGGGCTTACTATCCGACAACTGGAGTCGAGAAGGTGATGGAAAGAAAAAAAAAAAAAAAAAAAAAAAAAAAAAAAAAAAAAATGGCAATATTGGATATAGATGTACTTATAATGACAAAATTAAGCTCGTATCGTTATCGTTTAAAGTCCGTTCCGATGTGCCGATAAATAAATAAAGTAGACTTTTAACTAGGTGTTTCTCATAAATAAATTACTATTTCAATCACTTTGAAAATAATTACATTACTATGGCAATAGTCTATCTGTATACCTCAAAAGCAATTAATGTCGAATAAATATTTTTTTATTTTTCAGTTGTCATGGGCTCTTCGTCTCCACCTTTACCTATTTCTATTCTTCATATGATGTCCATTGGATTTGAGTCGCTAGTTTTAGAAACGTGGCTTGACTTGAGATCTGGTATTTGAAAAACTTTTAATAATAATATATTAAGTATTGTACGCATTGTAGCAGCGAACGATTTTTAATTTAACAGATAAACTCATTTTACGCCTCACTCGACCCGATGACAAAACAAATCGCACTATTTCGGAAACTTCGATAAATGGAATGTTACCATCGGGGCGCTGGCATCATTTGGCAATTAACTTTAAAGATACCGTGCTTAATAAGCACAGTGCTGTTGTTGAAGTTGTCATTTGGGTAGACGGGTGGAAGGAAATTAGAGTCCAGTTACCGTTCGATGGACTTTTAATTAGAAAGCCAGGAACTACGTGTATTTTGCTTGGTCAAACAGGTTCGAGTGCCGTTGGAGCTTGGTATCTTAGTAACGTAATGATATTCAGGTATTAAAGATTCTTAGTTAATTTTACATCAGAAATACAATGATGTTTACTTTAAAATCAACATTAATTATTTAATTAGTGAATAAATTATACGCTCGATGGAATGATAATTATTTTAGGGAAAGTAAATTTTTGTGCTTATATTTTTCAAATGTCTATTAATTTTCAATTTATTGTCAAATCGCCAATTGAATTGTCATTTCATTAACTTATAATGTATATTTCGATATTGACCACGCCTGACAAAATAAGTAATTTGTTAATTTTTATATATATATATATATATATATATATATATGTCTTTGATTACGATATCCAACTTATTATATTTGCAATTTTTCTTATTCTTTTATAAAGAATAAGAGGAAGATCGAAGCGTCTAATAATTAAATTATATATTAAATTAAATGATAAATTTTTGTCAATAAAAATACATTGCTATTAAAATATAATACAAAATTCTATTAAGCGAATGTGATACTTATAAAACACGCACGCACCCACTCACGCATGCACACGTATGCCAGCAATGGTATTTAATGCTTTCAGAGTTATTCAAATATTCTTAATTAATACATTTTTTTTAGATGTCCGGTATTTAATAACGAAAAGGCCTTGTACCTCGCGAGTCTTGGGCCAAATTTTACAAATCTCGCCGATTGTTTGCTGAGTAATATTAAACCGGATTTCGCACCACTCATTGCTTCAGGAGCCTTAAACGGCGTTTTGGAAATAAAAATTGGTCAGTTATGCTTGTATTGTAAAATAATAAATAAGATAAATTGATCATTATTTCACTCAAATGCAAATATCTTCCAGAAGGTGGAAAATGTGATGCGAATAAAAGAAAAACTTTTAGAGGCATGTACTTACGACACGCGGTTGAGATGAAAGTCTCCGATACGAAAATCGATTGGGACTCGGTTATGGATCCCAATAACTCACATTTACATGATCTACAAGATAATTTATTACTTATTTACGAGGCCCAAAATCCCAATGCCGTGCATTTATATCCTCAAGCAGTTGCCAATTCTAATGGTAAATATTCCATTACAAAACCTCTGCCTTTCTCATCATTTTTAATATTGTTATTATTATTTTTTTTTTTATTATTTTTTTTTTTTTTAATTTATTTCTTTTGATTGATTCTATTACTCAGCAGTTGTTAAAACTTTATTTCCTGGTCAACCTGGATTTAAAGTTGTTTCTGCCCCGGAACACAGAGTATCTCAGCAGCCACCTCTCTCTGTTTCGCCAATTGCCCCAGTGCAATTGCAATGTCAGCATTATAAGGGACTTGTGTCGTCGGCGAGTTTGATCGGTGGAATGCCCGTTTTCTTGTATTTATTCGCGAGGGTGGGTAAATTAATAATTACATCGTGCACAATTAGCCTATCGATACGTTGTTTCAATTCCTTTTTTTTCGATTCCCAGCAGCATGATGTAACGCGTAATAAAGATGTTGCAACTTGTTGTCGTCAATATTTTAATAATTTTTTTAGGTCGTCGAGCTTAATTCAAACGAAGAAGAGCAAGCTTTGGCACTGTCGGTTGTCTTACATTTAGCGCGCAGTGACTCGGAAATGCTAAATCAATATCGCTCGGAGGGCGGAGCCTCGCTGCTCCTTAAAGTTTTAGAATCCCCTCGTTGTTATGCTAGTAAGCACATGCTAAAAGCAATTTTAGATGCTGCATGCGACTGCCCGATTCTCGTAAAAGACGCGGGCACAAAGAATCACTTGATATCTCTAAATTGCGAGGCAATCATCACCGATCCAGAATTAATAAAATGCGCGCTCGAGGCATGGAGAACTTGGGCGATGTACGACGCTTTGAATTTGTTGCTACAGGCGATGTTGTGCTTGTTGAAAGATCAACATCCGCAAAGAGAGTTCAACGCTTCTCAATTGAATCGCATTCGGATCGTCGACACGATACTACTCATGTGCAAGGTAATACAGCAGCGAGTCCTTCGAACCTAATTTTTACATTTGTAAATCTTCATTCTTGTTCATCGTGTTTTGCATTAGGAGCACTTCATGTACGAGGAAGTTAATGTATCGCTAGATGCGACCACGGGAAGCGCCGTTGTTGAATTAATAAGAGCATTGATGGGCGCACCACCCGAATTTTCCCATTTAGTTTTAATCACGGATTATCTAATACTCGTTCATCAAGCGTCCGAAACATACGTAACGCACTCCCGGCACAATATGTACTTCTTATTAACGCCACTGGACACGACGAAATCCTCGACAAAGGCAAGTGTTGATTATATGTACGTGGTGATGATTAAATTGAAGCGAAATGAGAGGGGAAATAAAACAAAACAAAACCAAAAAAAAAAAAAATGAAAAAAATAAAAAAAAAACAATTTATAAGATATTAATATTCAACATTTCAGAGTCTTGTTGGGAGCGAATCGAGCGAATCGATCAGTACTCTCGACAATTGTAAATTAATCAAGGCTTTGGCAAATGTACAAATTCAGAAGGGAAAGATTATTAAGGAGCGTGATGTCGATGAGGCGAATGTCGAAAATGACACGTCGTCGCAAGGTCAAGATACGAGTGCCGGCGAAGATTCGGGTATCGCAGCGAGCGAAGGCTCGAATCAGCAGGTAAACGAAGGACAGTCGATTTGGTCGGACAAGAAACGAGCGTGCCAGGGCTTAGTTTGCGAAGGCCTCTTACTACTTTTGCGAGACGCATTGCGCGTCCTGCCCGATAGTCAAGTAGGATCGGTGTTGAGGCACGTCTTACGTGTCGAGTTGTTGCTCATTTTATCGAACAATCCCGATGCGCGAGTACGAACGGCACTCGTAAAGGTCATACAGGTTTACTTGCAGCGAGCCACCGACGAGGAAGTTAATAAATTTGTTAAGCAGAAGTACTTCATACATTTGGCAAATCAAATATCACTTTATCCTGGTAGCGAGCCACTTGTCGTCACTCTGGAGAATTTGGCGCTTAAAGGCCCGAGTCTTGCCGCAATGCCACCTATTTTAGCAATGATACCAAAAGCGGCAGCTACCGATCTAAATGTCGCAAGGCCTCTCGTGTCTTTCGTTACCGATCTCATAACGAAGGTAATTCATACTTAATAATGACGGGAGATTTTTGTCCGTAATGCGCGAGCAATGCCATTGCGCGTCGCGTCAAAACTTCTTCAAAACAAATTCAATCAACATTTTACTTCTCTAACTAATATATTATATTTCATTTATTGATTGTACGCCTGGAATTTTTAAGAATCAACACGCCCTAAGGATTTTACTGGACCAAGGTCTGATGGAATCGGTCGTTCGAGGCTTGGTAAATGCCGCGCACGTTGGCTCCTGCGCATCCTTATTCCGCGATATACACGTTCTATTGGTGGCTATAGCGACCAAGCTTTTGGATTCGCCGGGAAATCATCATATGCAATCTCTCATCGATCTGCACATCATTCTTAATCATGCCGAATTAACGGAGAGGTTCCAATGCGGATCTAACAAAATCTGCGTCCCCGCGCTGAGAGATGCCCAAGTCGCTTTATTCGATGGCCAATTGGATATTCTCACGTCCAAAGTATCCAATCATTCTGGATTTCGTTTGAAGAGCACCGCTTCTTACTTGGCATCGGCATCGTATTTGACCAACGGTACGTTAAGATCATAAATTAGCGTCAATCCTCATTAAACATCATTTGGTAATTAAATTTTGTAAGATTCTCATCCACATGACTGAACGCCAAATTAATTAACGAGTTTACGCGCTTGTCAATAAATGTTACTTTCACTGAACAAATTGTCTGCTTATTATTCATTCGAAATTTTAATGTCGTCGATGATTGAGTTTTGATGAAAAATTTGCCCCAGCGCTAACGACATCGAGTGAACAAAGTGACCAGGGCTCTCGATCCTCGAGTTATGGAAGTTTGCATCTTATCTCGAATACGATGATGCGCGAGCCAGGAAAGGGCGAGTCAAACGAACGTTTCCGTTTGATTCTTAATCGAGCCGTGGATTTTTTAACAACAGCCGACGGTTCGGTCTCAGCTAACGAGCTACAGCTAACCAAACGACTCTTCTCTATTCTTTTACATGGTATTTCTAGTCCACTTAACAAAAAAACTTACTGGATCAATACGTGGTCCGTTAAATCTGCATTAAGAAAGAATACAGCGAAAATAATGGTTTGGCTCATGAGTCCACATCAATGTAACAATACTCGACTTTACGCTGTGCGCTCCCTCATGGAGGAGCCAAAAACTCGTGAGATTTTATCGACCCTCTTGGAAGTGCATCCTCAGGTAATAAATACTTTGATAATCCATCGATACTTTTCTCGTGAATATATATATATATATATATATATATATATATATATATATATACATATATACATTTGTTTTTTGTTTTTGTTATTGTCCCCCTCCCCTCCCCTCCCCTCCCCTCCCCAAACATACTTCGCGTTCTTAAGTAATCGCGTAAAAGTTCTAATGCAATGCAACTCGTACAGGTTGAGCAAAAGTTCAGCGTGTTTCTTTGGGATTTGTTGCAAAGAAGGGACGAGATGCCAAGTGCCGATGCCCGAATATGTGCCGAATTGAAAGAAGCTTTGAAGATTTGGGATTTAGCTAAAGCCATCGAGCAAGGCCATACCGAGCTCTGGGTAGAAGAACTGACCTTACTGCGTCGCGAGCTCATGAGGGAAAGGGATATTTGGATAGAAAATCAGCTGCCCGTGATTCATCGGTAAATGGATAATAATTCCATCTCGTCCGTCGTCATCCATCGTCTGCCTTAAGCATTATCTTTTTAACTTCGATATTTCAGTATATCCAGCAGATTCGAAGCGCTCGCGAAGCAACTGACGGAAAGCGCAATGGCTATAACCCGAACGGTGGTCGAAGAGCAGAACCGAGAACGCAAAGTCCTCATGGAACGACTGAAGCATTCACGAGCTCTAGAGGCTCAAGCTATGGCCAAGTGGCGTGAGATTGCCAGAAGATTGACTCACGAAAGAGCCCCTTGGCACTTCCCCGATAGTTATCCAAGCAGTTGGGAACTGGATCCGACCGAGGGGCCAGCTAGAGTCCGGATAAGATTGCAACGATGTCATCTCAGCATTGACCAACGATTCTTCCTCAACGAGCACACGGATAAATTGAGTAATATTTCTTTCCTCCTCCTCCTCCTCCTCCTCCTCCTCCTCCTCCTCCTCCTCCTCCTCCTCCTCCTCCTCCTCCTCCTCCTCCTCCTCCTCCTCCTCCTCCTCCTCCTCCTCCTCCTCCTCCTCCTCCTCCTCCTCCTCCTCCTCCTCCTCCTCCTCCTCCTCCTCCTCCTCCTCCTCCTCCTCCTCCTCCTCCTCCCCCTTATTACAAATCAAAGATCTTTTTCTTTTTTCTTCTAATGCAAAGCTTCGGATATTATTATTTTGCAGAAGCAACAAAGCTCGATGCTCCGCTGTCATATTTGTTTACGTGTGGGAAACAAGACGCCAACGCAACTGCGTTAATAGAGAGGTTGCATACAACCGAGAGGATAAGGAAAATGTCCCAAGCAAGGGTAGTGACGCCACAGGCCGAATTACCCGGCGAAGCTTTAATCGGAGAAACGTGTTTTTATTTCGTTCCAGATAATCCCGACATGCCTCTACACACTGATGTAAGTCAACGACTAACGAGTAAAGTACTTTCGAAGCTCTTTGATGCTTTTTTTCTTCTTCTTTCTTATCAAACAATTTTAATAAGGACTTTTAAGACAAGTTGTTGTACAAATCCTTACGTTGGCCTTTCGTATTCCGTAGATAGCCTTAGGTGGATTAGACTTGGCGATGGCTGGTGGCACAGCCTGGCGGTTAGAAGATATACGCGAGCTACATCGTCGAAGATATCAGCTTCAAGAAAGGGCAATCGAAATATTCCTAATAACAGGCAGAACATATTTACTAGCCTTTAATTCTTCCAAGGTGTTTTTTTTCTTCTTTTTTTTTCTATTATCTTTTTGCCTTATCATGACATATTTAAATAAATTCGAGATACTATGAAATGTGGTAAAAAATATGGTATGCTGATAACGTTGATGATAATTTGCAGGAAAGAGACGAGTTTGCGCTAGAGCTTTCGAATTGTAATTTGCCAAGACGCGTCCCAGGGGATGATTTAGGAGAGGCCCTAGCTTTATGGCGCAGTGGGGCATTAACAAATTGGGAGTACGTCACTTGTTTGAACAAGTTAGCCGGACGTTCGTACAATGATTTAATGCAGTATCCAGTTTTTCCCTTTGTCCTTGCGGATTATACCAGTGAAACGATTGATTTGAGTAATCCGAAGATATATAGGTATGTCTATCGCGATAATAATCGTCGTAATGGTTGAAATTGAAGTAACATTGCTCTTAAAACTACGTATGTTTCAGAAATTTTAAGCGCCCCATGGCTGTGCAGGATAAGAAAAACGAGCAGCATTATGTTAATAATTACAATGTACGTATGGAGTCTTTATTATCATATCTCATGATTAATTGAATTATATTTTTCAAAAAGATTAAAATTATTATTCCATTATTATTCAGTATTTGAAGCAAGCATTGTCGGAGGGTTTAAATCTTGTTGCTTTGAATCAGGAGCCCTTTCATTACGGATCGCATTATAGCAATTCCGGAACAGTTTTACATTTTTTGGTACGGCTTCCGCCCTTTACGAGTATGTTCTTGAATTATCAAGGTAAACGTTTAATCGATCACTTTGGTTTTTTTTTTTTTTTTTTTTTTTTTTTTAATGCCATTGATTGGAGAGGACGCGTTAATTAACTATAAACTATTGTGATTAGATGACAATTTTGACATCCCGGACAGGACGTTTCACGCTCTAGCAACAACGTGGCGTTTGACAAGTTGCGATTCAACGACCGATGTAAAAGAGCTTATTCCAGAATTTTTCTATTTACCAGAGTTTCTTCTGAATTTTGAAGGTTCGTTGCAATTTTTAATAATCCAATGTAATTAAAGCACAATTGTAAATTGATTTAAAAACTGATTTAGGCTTTAATTTCGGCGTGAGGCAAAATGGTAATCGGGTCGGCGATGTAGAGCTGCCTAAATGGTGTGGCGGTGATGCAAGACTGTTTATATTGGCGCACAGAGCCGCGCTCGAATCCGAAATTGTTCGAGAAGTTTTGCCATTTTGGATAGATTTGGTTTTCGGTTTCCGTCAAACTGGCAGACCAGCTGTCGAAGCAATAAATGTTTTTCACCCAGCCGTACGAATAAGCTGCCCTAATTTCTTCATTTACGCTCAGTTAATAGCACAAATTATAGAACTTTCCTACCATTACAGACTTACTACGGATTCAATGTGGAACAAATTGCCGATCCATTAGAGAGACAAGCGTGGGAAACTATGGTCAAGACATACGGTCAGACACCCGCGCAATTATTTAGAGCTTCGCATCCACTACCTATTCAAAATATTGCTCTTGCAGGCCCTACTAATATTCCCTACGTTATCGAAGGCGTTGAAGGTAACGAGGAGTATCAGTGAATAACAATTTTAATATTAGAAATTATGTATAATATATATAATATTAACTTGTACATATGTTAAAAGTTTTTGTAAAAAAATGATGTTTTTCTCTATTATTAATCAATCCATTATCTTTCAAAAGTATGCTTATACAATAGTTACTTTTATTAGGTATAAGATGGGGAAATTATGTTGGCGCACCAACTAACGATCCAGTCATTTGCTGGAAACATAAACATCGAGCTTTACTCGCTTCACTCATACCTTTGTCCACGGGAGACGTATTTGGATTACCCAATTGTACAACTTTAATACTTGCCTATTCCAAAGGTAGCATACTGTCATAGTAATTTGTTTATTATTTATTTATTAGCGCGATAACGTGCTTTTATTTGTTGTTGTTTTTTCCCTCCTTATTTTGTTGTATTTACTAAATTACACGCTAATTACTTTTTAAGGCGCTAGTATGCTTAGTAGCACATCAGTCCTGGGCGCGGCATTGGCATCCTGGCACAGTACGGATGGAATCGCAAGACTTAAAACTAAAAAGGAACAACCACCAAGACCACTTATAAAGTCCTCTGGTTTAGATCCCGTGAGTCGTGGATAATTGCCTTTAATTAATGTCTCAATTGTATTTTATCCACATTTTCGACAATAATGATATTATCATAATTGCAAATGTTTTAAGATCACTGTAATGAAGTCGTCGCCTGACTGCGGACAATTTTGGATCGGATATATGTCTGGTCGAATAGTAGTTTACGCATGTACTGTCGGTACAACTGGAAAAATAGAATTTAGTTCACCATCGCCGTCCGTTCTGCTTGCTCACAGAAAACGCGTCATTGCCATTGAATTATCCCGAGCATTTAGCATTGCCGTCTCGGGCGATAACGAAGGCGTTTTAGTCATATGGGATTTGAACAGGTATATAACATGCTGCAGTGCACCAAACTGCCCGTCCAGCAAGTACTTGAGATATTAAAAAATTAATGAAAATACGTTTCCCCCAGCTTGATTTATGTTAGGTCCATTACAAAAGAGCAGGGTCATCCAGTCAGTCTAATATCGATTAGTGAGACCTTAGGAGATATTGCAGTAGTTTATCAATTGTCGAATTTACTTATAACTAATACTGGGGAAAACCGATCAGATTTAAAAGTATATACTATTAATGCGAGATCGGTTGGTGTCGTATCATCAAGGAGGAGAATAACGGCCCTTTGCTATAGCAATGCTGTCGAAGGCGTTTCCATTAATGTTATTGCAGCTGGTTTGGATAATGGAGTAATCAGGTGGGATATCAAAGCCATTCCTAATTGCACGTTCAACTATTCACATAAATTCATCACATAAATAAATAATATAATAAATTACTAATGCTCAATCGAGGACATAGATTTTTAATTATTTTTTTAATTGCTATTTTAATTCTAATCAGCTTGATTTTATCAGCTTATTGTTAAAATTAATGATTATTTTTATGTGAATTATGTTTATGTAAGCTATTGATTAAAGTTAAAATGTTCATTTAGATTGTGGAGTAGTTGGGATTTAAGATTGGTTCGTGAAATAAATAGTGGTAAAGGATGCGGAGCAATAATTGCAATAACCTGGTCGTGCGACCAGCATCATTTATATGCTGCGACAGAAGATTGTACAGTCATTATTTGGGAAGGTACTAGAAAATTAAATAATGGTACCCCTAAATTTGTTAATCTCTCAACGCTTTAATTGTAATAATGAATTTTATTTGCGAGCCTGTAATTTTTAATTTCCTATTTGTTAGAAATGAATAAGGAAGTAAGTACATCATGGACTCTTATAGTTTCTAATCCCATTCGAAAGCTTCGGAACAGTACTTTTGCAATGAAGTACGTACTGAAGCAATTAACAATATTGTCATACAAATGTTTGTCATAATAATAGTTTTTCAGATATAACGCAAATGAGATTTTCAAGTACATTATTACTATTAAATATACTGTTATACGATGTAAGTCCACATGGATAACGTTGAGAAATATTAGTATCAATAAGAGCTATATTGTTCTTCGAAAATTCGAAATTAATATATTTTTGTCTTGAGATATAAACAGATTTAAGCATTACATGCATATTTCATCATTGCGGCACTGTACGTAATGCAATTATACACAGATATATATGTGTGTATATAAATATATATATATATATATATATATATATATATGTATATATTTATATAATTAATTTGTTCTGGAAAATCGATAAATTTCGGTACATAAATACAAATGTTAATTCTTTGTTATTAAAGAATAATCAGCGTTACAGATTGGTAACATATTGTTACGTCGTTTAAGTTGAATATTCGACTCAACCAATGTAAGAAATTTTCTGAATATATATATGTATGGATGTGTGTATATATATATATATATATATATATATTATGGATGCCAAAGTTAGGTTCTTACATTTACAATATTAAAATAAAGTAATGTGAACCCCAATCCAAATCCTCGCGTATGGAAATATAATACAATAATACTAACTACTTGAACGTAATTCGAAATATTTTCAACAACATTCAGAAGATAAGGATATTATTTCTTTATGTCAACTTATTTGGTATAAATGTCGAAGCATTTTGTTAAGCCAAAATCGTTTCATTCGGCCTCTATTGTAAGTTAGCCGAGTATTATTAGGTCGAGACCTATATTGTCGTGGAGATCGAACTACCAGTGCTTTTTGAAGGAAGCAAGTATGAAGAAAATTGTATGTACATTATAATAATTTTCATCCGAGTGGTTTCTCATGGCTTTTGCCAATAAAGTTTTGATATAATGACACGAATTTTTTAGGTTTAATTGCAGAACTAAAAAGATATCAAGACTGATAAAAGACCCAAAAACTTAATAACGTTGTTGATAAACTTGAAAAATAAATCGTTAGGATTGAATTTGAATAAAATACGTTTAAAATATAATTAATTATCAATAACTTCATTCTTGATGTTATTAGCTATGTGGAAAGGCAAAATATGCAATTTTCATTTGTGAGAAATGTAAATGAAGCGCCATGCCTGTAAATGCGATATTTGGTCCTTTATTGCCAAATACATTTTTACCTGCATCAAAATGTATTTTACGAATGAACAAAGTACATACTAAAGTATTATTTTTATCATTTGTTTTTATAAGTTAAATATCCATTTTTTGTTTTAACAACGTTTCATTAATCACTTAAATTTTTTGTATTGTATGTTTTTGGCAAGACTAAAATTTCATAACTGCATTTATTATTATTTATATATAAATATATATATATATATATATATATATATATATTACGTATCCCTAAAATTGTAAGATAATTTGATAAAAGTTATTTATTGTATTTAAGTGATATTTCAATAAATATAATAGAATAATAATTTTAATTCTTTCTTTTAATTAACTACAGTATTAATATAAAAGTAATTATACAACTAAATTTAAATGTACAAAACTTACTTATACTTCATTTAAGCATGGATCAATTATCTCAAACATAGGATAATATTTTCCATTTCGCTTTGCTATTTCATACGCTGTGTCACCACTAGAATTTTTGATATGTGGATTTATGTCCGGATGTAATAGAAGAAGTTGTAAGCAGGAAGAATTGTGAGAGCTAGCGGATACTAAATGTAGAGGAGTTTGATCACCCTTGCTTTTAGCATTTATGTCAGCCCCGTGTTGTATTAAAATAGAAGCACAATCGACATTATTCCAGTAGCACGCCGAGTGTAACGGTTGCCACTCATCTTGAGTTTTGGCATCAATTTTTGCACCAGACTTCAATAAAAACTGAAACAAGCTCACAAGTAAAAAAGAAACATCGTATAATTAATGTAAATTTGATAAAGCTTTACCTCGACTACTTCAGTATGATTACCGTAACATGCTCTGTGAAGTGGAGTGTAACCGTCTTTATCGGCGCAATCGATAACAGAAGGATCTAGTGCATGATATCGTTTCATCACATCCAGCTGTCCATTTTCACCTGCCTCTAAAACCGCTTTTTGAATAGGATCTATAAACAAGTTTTGATAACATTAGTATTCGATTATAAATTTCCTTTCCCATCTTATTCTCTCCTCAATATCGCTTGGCATTTGAACCTCTTTGAACATCTCTTTCACGCTTGAATATAAAATATGGCTCGACGAATAATCGAGTTATTTTCAATTCCGCTCTCGTAGATAACAGTATTACTTAAATTGAAGATGCAATTAAAGGTGAAATGTTTCTATTCCTGCAAATACTGAAAAAATGCAATTATTACCATGAAAATGGACATTATAATTTTAAACGTTGAAACGATCATATTAAATATTCAAAAGTTTTTTGCGAGAGAATACACACACGCACGCACACACACACACACACACACACACCCGTATATATATATATATATATATATATATATTTCTTAGCTTTATATTAATACTTAAGCTAACTGTCCTAACAAATTTTCATGCCTTGACTTGAAAATATTTGAAACTCTTATCACCTCAACTTATTAATTTGACATTAAAAGACAATTTGACAAATCTCAATTTCTTAACACGTAAGCAGACGCTCGTAGAATGTTATCTATCGGAACATAATTAATTACTCCTCTACAAGTCTTTTAAACATCTATCGAATCAATTGTGACTGCGCACACTTTTATTATGTATTTTGAAAAAAAAAAAAAATCATAATCTCCATTTTGCAAAGAAGACATACAACATGTCGATAAACACTGAGGAATGTACACTCACTGTTCTGTCAAGACGACATAGATTAAATTAAATATTGCGATTGTCACTTATTCCGCAATTATTTCAATTAAATTATCATTTTCCGCCCCTTGAAAATACATCGACTTGATAAAAGAAACATATCGATAAGCCAACTTGTTCCCCAATGGAGAATCTAACCTTTAGCATTTCTAGTCTCTTCGATCCCTTCCTCGTCATCGTCCCAAGCACTGACTTGCATTCGATCTCCTTTAAGCTGTTCGTTCGTTATTTGCTCTCGTAAGTTTTCTAAATCACGTAACTCATCCATCTCTTCATCGGACGACATTTTTAATGAATTCTTCGGCCCGTTATTGTAAACAGCAGTGACTTGTTATTAGTCGAGTACCTATTGACCTTAAACATCTGTCTGCTATTGCGTACTAATCATCGCCTCCTCCTGCCAATTCATTCGTATTAGAAATTTTGCTCGATAAAATGGCGTCAAATTTGAAGAAAAAATTTCTAAGACGCGCGCTATGACTTGTCTAGGGCCGAACATTACGAATAACAAAATCTTGTCACATCGATAATTATGATATCAAATTGTGTTTAATGGAGAGAGGTAGGGCATGTCTATTATAGTTTTTATTCTACTGTGTCATGGAGACGAAAACTTCAAAAGACTTGGATGAAGACACGCATTTAAATAAATTATCGAAGTATTATTTTATAATTAATAAGTATTAATTCATTGTTCGTTATATAAGTAAAATTGCAGCGTTAATGGATTGATTGTTGTTTCAATTTGCTCAAATTGAATTCAAATTGTCTCGCGAGACATGGCATGGAGCGTAGTAAATAATTACATTCCTGTAAATTCGATTAAAGCACAAGGGATAATTATTTAAGAGGTAATTGCCAGTAGAATTTTGAAAGAAAAACTTTCGGTTAAAAGCAGCCGAATCGAACGTTCAGATCCCAAAGGACATACATTCATTTCCAACGATAAATTATTATTTAATAACCAATGATTAATTGCTTACGCTGGCAACGATTGCTTAATATAAATGACATTTTACTAACGAAAAAGGCCTGCTAATTTATTTCCTAATGTATTTAATTTGCCAGATGGTCTAATAAGCAAGGCTGCCAAAATGCAGTTTTAAGACGCGTACGCGAATAATCTGCACTCGCGTGCAGAAATAAGAGCGAGAAAGCAATAAAAGCATGTACCGATGGATTAACCGATGGAATATTTTCAATGTAGGAAGGAGAGCAGAGAAAGAAGAAGACAAAGAGGATATGAAACACTGCCAAAGTTGAAATAAAAATACAGCCGAAAAGCATGCTTATGCTTTGTATAAAATTTTGCATAGTAAAGAAATAAAGAAATTTTCATTAAAACTTTTCATCTATTTCAAGTATTTCAATAATTTAGCTTTCTCTCATCGAGATTTATTCGAGATTTAATTATAACTCACTATATCTTTTATATAAATAAAATAAATTTTTATTAAGGCATCTAATATAGCAAATGCATTATTATAATTAGCGCTAAATAAATGCCTTTGATGAGCCAGGATGTAATAAGTGAAAAATAAAGTTTTTCAAAAAGTCATGCATTATTTTCATAAATTCGTCTGGTATATCAAATTTTTGATATATATATATATATATATATATATATATATATATATTCCAATGGCTCGTGGCGTGTTCGTTTTAAAAACGTTTTGCATTTAATTCGAGGCAATACGTTACAAGTCTGTCTACCATGAAACGGTTATCAAATAAGTTGAAGACGCCACGAATTCTAAAAACAAAACATTTTTTGATTTGATATTTTCTCTATAGTTTTTAATAAATTGTGAAAGTTAATTCTTTGCGTCGGTGCAAACCAGAGAATTTATGATTTAACGTGTTTTTCATTAAACAATGATAGTGCTCAATTAATTTAATAAAGCTGCTATAGCGATGCTTTCATCTAAGCAATTGAAAATGTTAACTCAAAAATGAGACTGGGCAGACAAAATTGTTCAACAATTACATCTGATAAATTTCAATAAAATAAAAAACATAACTAATAAATACAAAAATAAATAAATAAATAAATAAATAAATAAATAAAAAGCAATCGACACTCGCATACATATTTATCCACGGTCGATCCTCTATATTAAGCGATTGACAGAATTCTATAAATATCATTAAAGAACGGCTAACTATTGTGTGCGATTATTAATAACATTATGCAAACTTTTACTACACACGGTATATCAAGTCTCGCCAACGCTCCCAGACATTCATAATTCTATTCTAAAAGTAATTTTACACTTTTTAATTGTCCTCATAACATTATTTGAATTAATAAAAAAATCTTGTAAAATTGATCTCGATATTGTAGGATAATCTTATAGTTTTTGCAAATCGATCTTTAACATGGAGAATCCGAAAAGTATATCGAATTTATTATATTTACCCAAATTTTACGAGACGTGAATAAAGCGAAGTAAAAAATTGATGCGCAAAGAGTTTAATCAATTACTTGTTACATAAATCATAAAGTCCGAGAACTCTATGAGCATTTTGCCTTTTCTCCTCGAATATATATCTCAGTAATGAATAAAGAAATATGAAGTAATGAATGAAAGAAAGTAACGAATAAGAAAATAATGAAAAAAATAATGAATAAATTTCCCCGAATTATTGAGTAAGAATAATTTTTATATTTTACTTATACTTATAGAGTTTGTGTCATCGTATTTCATAATTATCGAGCTTCATGAATTTCTATTTCTATAATGTATATGTACACACCAACAAACAAACAAACAAACAAACAAGCACACACAAACAAATACAAACACACAAACAAGCACACACACACACACACAAACAAACACACGCACGCACAAACACACACGCACGCACACGCACGCACGCACACGCACGCACGCACGCACGCACACACAAACGCAAAAGTATATTTTACTAAAGTTCTTTTATTAAAGTATATTGCTCATTCGCTAATAATTTGTCGAGCGCGAGGTAATTTTGTACTGCTGATTCGACAAAACATTTAAAAGCCGAATGTCTTGGGAAAAGACCAGACACTGATTCAATTATTATAAAATTCAATGCTTACCGATGGGATATCAGTTGCAGATAATAATTGCAATTCAGCCTGATAAAATTGTGTACAACGTAATATATAGGCTGTCTCTACTTGGATAATCATCTTCGGGCCGGACAATTGCAACCAATAGTTAGTTATCTCAACATTAATTAAATTCTCGAAGCCTCGGATCGTCATAACCATAAAAAAAAAAAATATATATATATATATATATATATATATATATATATATATATCACCGCACTCTCCATATTTCAAAGGAGCGGAATTTTCCGCTGCAGTGCCAAAGCCAATGGTAACGGTCGCAAAGGTGACATTGGGCCCAGGGGCGTGGCATAGAGCCCTGGAGCACTGGATGCTGAATCGCGCCGATGACGTCACGGTTGACCGCAACTACTCGCGCGCGTCCCACTTCACGGGAAGTCATCGCGGTTGTGCGCCACGTGCCCTTCGGAACTTCAACGAGACGCGCTTTCGTTCGGCCTCTTATTTCTATTGGCTCGACCACTCGCATCTTTCTTTCCCTGCTACAAAACCACGTACTTTTGTACATTCTTTTGTTCTTTTGGTTTTTTTTTTTTTGTTTTTTTTTTCCGTCGATTGCTGCTGTGCGATATATAAAGCCAGATCAGAGTCGGGCAGTCCGGAAAAATGGAAAACATTTTTTCTTCTAATTTTACCGCCGCTCTAAATATAATATCCCACTGGTCTAGATGGAAAACTCTCCCACTACTTTATGAGCTTTCGAGTCATTAAGCGAGGCCGACGTTCCGTTACGGCGACTCTCCCAGGTATATAGGAGTAGGAGTGTTTAATTGGTAAGTCATAGTCTTTGATGTGGATTCTAAATTCGAAGTCTTTTATGAGTGAACGGAAGGAGGCGTTTCGGCGCTAAAGACACGCGGGCGGGCAACATTAATTGAGTTGTGACAGTGGTCGTGTGGCCTTGTTGCGCATAGGAGCCAAGCGTTCCGTGGAAAAGCAGAAAATGAAATTCGGTCGACGTTATATTAAAATATCCACGGTTAAAGCATTGCGACATTGTTTTCGTCTGGTTAATGAGGATCTGTGACGGCGCGGAGGAGCTTCTTGGGAATTGGGCAAACACGTTTGTAAAATGCGTCCTCATACAACTGTCCATGTCGTATACTTTACTATGAAACTTTCTCATCTAATTTCATCGATATGGAGTTGAAAATTTGATTTATCACTCGCTCGCTCGACTTTAGGCAATGTGACAATGAGAATCCACACCACGTCAGTCTCTAATACTACACTTAAGCAACAAAACTATTTTCAATATTGAGACCTATGAGTTTGTGCGCAATTTTAATGATGATTAATTCATCAGTGGATATTATTAGATAGTTAATGCTGATCTCGTGAAAATGCGAGGGAATTCAATTTGCATAGAGTATATATATATATATATATATATATATAGATTCACTCATTGACAATAAACGCAACGAACGACGCTAATGATATAAAGAAGCGAATAAAATTCTACTTTGCCCTTTTCAAAAATCATATTTTTAAAGGCCGTGTTACGGCATTGATTCTATAAATTGTTAATTATTACAAATGAATTGTTGCAAAATCATTATTTTGTCAATTATATTATTAAGAATGTTTGCCAATATGGCATCAATAGATTCTTCGTTTCATTTTGCATATCATAAGCGGGAAAACAAGTATTATTATCGGTAAAATAATTTTGATCCTTCTGTTATTATTTGTAGAAAACAAAACAAAACAAAAAAACAAAAAAACTCTTACACGTTCATCTTAACGCTTTCAATGCTAATGTAAAATAAATTGATCATTAATATTATTCAGTTTCATTTCAAGCGTCAATTGTTTATTTATAAGCTGCCCATGATTATTTAATCTTTTAATCTTCATGCCATATACTAGCAAGTTTCTACAATGGATCTAACATCAACGTAAAAACTGCCGTTCCATTTACCTCGTTTTTGCGTATAAATAACACAGGGCAAACAAGATGATATTTTTCATAAAATTTCGAACGAACGCGATGAAAATTCAAAAGAACGAGCCGAGCGATCGATATACCATAGTTTCTCAAACTGTCGTTCCCAAACCAAATGAAAGGATAAATTAAAATTCGACAGCGCGACGAAGCATTAAATAATAAAGCAACTTTAATCGTCTAATGCATAATAATAGCCATGGAATCTCATCTCCTCGTTCAATGGACAACAGCAATATTTAAATTTAGCAGCTGTCGAGGAAAATCGAACATAGCCACATCGGCGAAAACGTAGCCGTAACACTGGAGAAATAATCCGTGAATCGGCTGGCTGCCCGCGGACTTTAAATAAATCATGCGCAAGCAGACTCGGCGAGTCCTCGACAACGTTAACATCACCGTGTAGTGGACCGAGTAGTAGCAAATTACGTCGAGGATAAAGTCGCCGGCGGCCTTAATCTCCGCGACTCTTTGCCATTCATATTCGGCAGCGACAGTCGGCCGGCGCATCGCGTCGATAAGCCGTCTAACGCAATCTTATCATGCGATAATATTGATAATGCGGGGAGGTTCCTTGGCGACGACGGCCCTAGGACGTTTCGAGCTCCACCACGCGTTTTCCTCCACCCGCGCCCTCTACTTTCCCTTTGGACCGGCTATTATCGACCTCTCCCTTCGCGATCCCCGCGAGTCGATCGAGATACGGCGATGCATCGAGTTGACTTATGGAAGCATCGTTCCAGGCACGATACGTCCCGCCTCGAGATAGATGAGTTATGATTGCGGAAGGCAACCTCACCTGGTACGGAATCCCACCGGCTATCATCGGCCGCTGCCTCCACCTCCGCCACCACCTGTTCACTTATCCGCTTTTGCACGACGCGTTCGTACGAATAATGCGAGATCCTCGTGGCCAGGGGAGTCTGCACGAGCCGAGTCCACTAGTCGACCACGTACAACTCGATCTCTATTTTGCTTTATGGGCAAACAAACATCTCGAAAGGCAGGTGTACTACTACTACTACTGTTTTACCACTGCTACTACCGCTACCACTGCCACTATCGCTGCTACTGCTACTACTACTACTACTACTACTACTACTACTACGAGGCCTCACAGCTCAACGTACTATACCGATCCGAGTACTAACCGATACCGATAATCGAGCAACTTATTATGCTATTTTACAAGTAATTAGTCAACATTTGAAAAAAGTCGTTGGATCCGATAAGTTTTCTCGCGGTCGGCAGGTCCGGATACTTTATAAAATCCTCTGTGCCTTATGAAATTACGAAGGCTAATAATAATATGGTAATTGTAAAAAATAAGCATCATTTTGAACGTTTAAGCACATTTGTACTATTTTTGACAAAGTTTTCAACTAATAACGATGCACTTTGGAAGTCGAATGTTTCGTGAGAACTCTGTCGCACACTAATGCCCATCCATTACGAATTACGAAAGCTTTCGCCGTCTTATTTAAAGCAGAGCCTCGTTAATAAGTTAAATTTTGGCATATTACAGCGTATTTACATTAAAGAAAATGTTCAGCGGTTGCCTTGTAAGATAAGCGTTGTGCAGCGAGTGAGAAAATTTCAAGAAACAGTAGTAGAAGCTTTTTGCTTACTACGTCAAAGCCAACATTTACACTTTCATTCGCGCACATGAATATCTTAACATTTTCTACATATAAACGTGCGAGGATAATAATATTTATGGAAACGTCACGCATACGATACATGCCCAGGATAATTCATATAAAAATCGATGACAATTAATACAAGTCGATTATAAATGACGGCATTATGCGGCAGTCGAATGTCCTCTCGACAAAATCCGTCTATAATACGCAATAGTTCGCCCCTGCGAGTACAATATTATTTATTCCCGGTATAATTAATAATAACCTGTCACAACAATGTAAGAGAAGCAAAGAAAAAAAAACGAAAAAAAAAATAAATGCAGGAAAAAGCAATAGCTTGATTTTTTTGATTGCCTGATAAAAATTCTGCCTAGTTCAACATCAACGGCAAACAAAGCCCTCCGATTATGAATTTCCCATCGGAAAATCGTAGCACAGCAACCCTGTCGTTTGAATAATCGACTCTATTATTTATGTATTATTTTTTCTG
>NW_011948430.1:2370935-2446099 GCF_000503995.2 Ceratosolen solmsi marchali
GGGTGGGGGGGGGGGGGGGGGGGGGGGGGGGTTTGTTTATAATATCGCCGCTACCCGAGCGACAGTCTCGTGAACGGGGCGGTGGAGGAGGAGGAGGAGGAGGAGGAGGGGGGGGGGTGCGAGAGGCAGGTGCAAGCCCTGTAAGGGTTCGCCCTCATTGCAAGGTGGCGCCCCCGGCATCCGGCCGATCCTGAGTCGCGAGTCCTTCCATCCTTCGTCCCTCGTCAGTGCTTTGGCCGCCCGCGCCGCCGTTGCTGCTCCTGTCGCTCCCGAACGCCTCCACGACGATGATCCCGGTGAGTCTCTGCCGTTTGGGGCCGCGGGGGTGGGCGGGCATGCGTATCGAGCGGCCACGGCGATGGTGATTCATCGCTTCAACCGGACTCGAGGTCACCTCGTGGCCTTACGCCGGATAAGTTCCCCCGAGTCTCCCGATAAGTCCGGCACCTTCTGCTCCCCCTTCATTCGGCAATAAAGGGCGTAGCGGGCGTCCGGGGCTGCAGGGGATCGTCGGGGCCGATGGGGCCGACGGGACGACGACACGTGCTCCGTGCTGCGCACATGACGGCATTTTGCCACGCACACGCATCCGATAGTTTAACTTCTTTGGCAGAGTGGACGAGCATTGGCCTCCACGATCGTCGAATTTGTCCGGCTGACGTTTCGCAAACACCTTTTGCGGCTAAACGGTAGATGCTCGGCTGTAGCTATTGACATTGTATGTTCTCGCTTTACGTGCCGTTATTTCGTTTATCATGCCGGCGTTGTGTGTCGGCGTTTTTATCGCACTGAACGAGTCGTTAAATTTTTTTTTTTTTATTCCAATAGTGCGACTATCCGATTGACTACAATGATTGAGTTACGGTTGTAGATTTATGCGAATCATGATTCGAAGTATCGATTGTTAAGAATTAAGTGAATACTTTTTTTCCCTTTATTTTTTTTTTTTGTTTCGTTTTATGTTTGTTTGTTTTTGTTTTTGTTTGTTTTAGTAGAGCGTTTGTATACTTTAATCGGCATATACTTGTCATGTTGTAATGAAATAAACATTGCCGTCGTTGACCAGAATTACCATTTGCTGCTAACAGAAATCCCCCACGAGTCGTATCGAAAAGTAGATTCAACTTTCGGTGAATCGTTAATCCAACAAAAACATACATAAAATTAGATTTAAAACCATTTTTCTATTTGCCGCCGTCGTCGTCGCTGTCGTTACTTGATTATTAAAAGAAAATTTTTTTTTCCATTTATTATTGTTTAAATTTCATAAAAATATATATACATTAATTTGTTGGTGAAATATTATCAGAAGGCGTTGGGTGTAAGATGTTAAGCCAGGCATATTTGAAATAGTCGTTGGTACAGCTCGTAAGTGTCAGAAAATTTATCACATTTCTTATGATGTGCTATTATTGAATATACTAATGTATAATTTTCTTAAACTACTTGAAATCAAATGAAATATTGCGATGCACTTTAAAAGGGAAACTAACCGTACTCATGAAGATTAAAAATAACATTAAAAATAACATATTAAATAAAATGTTTAATAAAGCCACTTGGCTATACTGACTATTGATAGATACGTATGAAAAAGATATGAAAATTTTAATTTTAATGCGCCTTTACATTAAAATGAGGAAAAATTATAAATAAGTGTGGATAAAAGTACATTAATCCGCGATTAAAGAAGTATTATATGTCGTTATCGAAGAAAGGCTTATATCTGTGTGTTTCTCCTTAAATTATTAAATTATTAAATTATTATACTCCTCGTTCGAAGTAGGATCGTAGGCTTCAGTTTTGTCCAATGGATATGAGCGTTATTCAACTATTAATGAGTCAAGTTTATTCGTTGGTTAAATTACTTTGTTTGTGTGTACAAAACGAATTCATGATAAACGTCTTATCCAAAAGGCAATTGTCGAATTTTTTGTTGATAATTTAATTGCCATTTGCTCGTGGCTTTCGCAAAACGCAAGAGCTACGGAAAATAGCACACTTTACGATATTTGTATTATAAAATCACTGTCTAATAAATATCGATTTAAGAAAATATATATATTTTTTTTTTTTTTTTTTTTTTTTTTTTTTTTTTTTTTTTTTTTTTTAGAAATGAGATTGGATGTTTATTCAAGGTTGAGATTTAAAATTAGATTGATGAAATCTAGCCTAAAGAAACAAACAAAACAAAAAACAAACAAAAAAAAACAGAAAATAACGTCGCGAAAGAAAAAGTTATTTGGATCAATAACTTGTTTGGCGGTTTGTATTTTAAGAAAATTCCATAACATTTCACGTGAAAATCGGAGAAAATTTCATCCTCAAAACAAGAGGATTTAAAAATAATTTATTTAACAGGCTAAATCTAAATTTAACGTGGCAGATATAATAAACAGGATTGGAAAATCGATAAAAAAAAAATTTAACTGCGATTCATCAATTTAGGGGAATTAATCGCGCGATTTTGATCGCGAGCAACGAGCGATGCAAATAATTTAAATGGGAGATAAATAGTTGGGAAGAGCCGCGCTTGTCGTGCTCGAAGCAGTTTATCGGGCATCGCCAGGTCAATTAGCCGAAACGGGACGAATTAACTTGTAAAGAGGATTATCGCGGGTGGAGAACTTCTCGTCCTACGCGCGCTCATCCTTTCACCGTAACAATTTCACAATCCACTTTGGTTGCGATTATCAATCGTTACGTACTTTAAGCAAACGGAACGGATGAATCCCATCGGGGCGTGTACGGCCTAACTCGAACCCCGCGATCTCGCATTTATTTTCCCTTTGCTGAAGCTCCTTTTCTCCTCTTCGCTACTTACCCCAGTCGTACTTCATTAAGCCGAAACGAGTCTATGCGCGATATCGCCATATTTTAATCAATTTTTTTCCAACTCCACGGCAATTTAAGAGAATAATCATTCGGTCGATTTCACCGCGAATAACAAATTAATAAATGAAAACTTGGAAAATTTCCATGCTTAATTCCAACTCGACGTCCAATTGCAATTGCATGGGTCGTCGATACGAATTGACTTTTATAATTGACGTATAAGCTGGATCTATAGTGCCGTTCCAGATAAATTCTCAATGAAAATCTTTGTAATCCGATGAAGATCGTTGTTATCGTAAGCTTTCATGCCTTTTTAAGCGGTTAAAAGTCACTGGAAGTTTTACAACTTAATCTCACAGTCGTTATCTCGTGCTCATGAAAACACGTCAATACAGAGTATTTCAAATTACAAAGCTTCCCTAATCAGTCAATTTAAGAATATATATATATATATATATATATATATATATATATAATGTACGATAGAGACATTCGGTAAGATCTTCCAATCAATAATAGTAAACGATAGGATAATAATAATATAAAATTCGGTATTATGATTAAAGGCAGAGTTACGGTGAGAAGAATATTTTTATCGGCACATTATGGGTCTTGGAGGATTTGTGAAGATGGCCGTAATATTTTGAAATTGTAAGGTACTGGTGGTGCAACTTGAGCAGGGATTAATCAATGGAATGTCAAGTTATGTATTCTTCGTGAGACTGCATTAACGGCAAAGAGACGAGTGGAGAAGACGACGTAGAGTATAAATCGAGTGTAAAAAGGGCTGAAGGGGACTCGATACGAGCATCGGAGATCAGCTCCGGGAATGGGGAAGCG
The DNA here is from genome assembly GCF_000503995.2 of Ceratosolen solmsi marchali. Lineage (NCBI taxonomy): Eukaryota > Metazoa > Arthropoda > Insecta > Hymenoptera > Agaonidae > Ceratosolen > Ceratosolen solmsi. The sequence goes on from NW_011948430.1 coordinate 2,374,611, forward strand.
CGATTACAGATGAGAGATTTAGCCGACCTTAGGATCAATTAATCGCGAGCGGAGGTCTATATCTCGACTCATCTACGGGAGCGCGTGGGATTCAGGGCGTACGGGTTATATCCCGGGCTCGGCAAACTTGCCTGGGACGTCGAAAGCTCGGGCTGCGCTCCCGATCGATTGGTACCTTTCGGTACCAGGTGTGTCTACCCGTCGGCCGCAGAGTTACATCTCTTGTCTCCTTCCCCCGCATCTTATCCTGACTCCCGCGCTCTTTTCCGCTCTCTTTCATCCTCCAATAAGGCGACCGTGCGTGTTCCTATAGCAGCCGTCGGCATTACTTTTCCCCGAGATATCTCCAAGTAAGTCCGCCGAGCGGCTGCGATCTAATCGATGATTTTCCCTTCCGACGCCTCCCACCCTACCTCCCTCACCGACCAATTCGCTCGCTCATCACAACCACTCGAGACGATCTTTTTCGGCCGATCATTCGTTATGTTTCGTTGATGCCCTGGCGCATTCTAGCCCGTCGTTATCATAATCCGTGCGCCCCGACGCTTAAGGTTAATTAGAAATTAGCGCGGAGGCATTTGGTCTAAAATTTCGGTTAGTCGTTAAGGGCTTCGTGTACTTTCACGCTTGGGAAATGTTGTCAAATGCTCTTTTCATTGGGCCGTGAAATTTTTCGATATGCAAGGCTGATGATCGATAGATCGACATCAAACAATTGCCAAAGGTTTATCGTACAATCATCAATGTCTATGAATTAATCACGTTATAATGACATTGTCATATCATGATGAATAAAATTTTGCAATTAGTTGAATAAATTGTAATTATTAGTACGAATATGGCATGTTGGGCTAATTCGATGATTCGAATGGGATTTCAAATAGGACCGACGAATCCCCTTTGTCGATATTCCGAAGATACATTCTTCGAGTCGCGACGATTGACGACAAGTGACATTGACAGACTTGTTAATTAATTTTTAGCATTTTTATTCGATAATTTTTCCTCCTCAACATCATAATATCATTTCTACCATAATCTTACAACGATTATCCGAGCATTTAATCTCCGTCGAATGCGCTTCGTTCTCATGCAAGTCCGTCATATTTTACCAATGTCCTACTATTGCTCGAAATTCCATTATCTCCAATTATATTTATTACTCATCGGATATGATATCCAGCGGTAATAAAAGAGCATATTTCATATACCTACGTACGAGAAGGTTATTGCTTGGAAAAAGAATGGGTAGAGTCGAGCGATTTCGAAGGGGAGACATCGTAAACGCGCTTTTAATCACGCGATACACCGCCAGTCACGACTACCCCATCCTTCCTCGCATCTTCCTTTATTTATTATATACCTTTTTTTCTGTTTTTTTTTTTGTTTTTTTTTGTTGTTGTTGTTTGTTTTTTAATTACCTTTCATCATTTCCTTGCGTAAGTGACCGTTGTTATTCTTCTCAAATATACTGCTGCCTTTAACTTCACGTTCGTCAATACGTATTATCTGCGTATTGACATTTACGAAGATAATCAAAGTGACGGAAACTAAACACAAAAGTTAAAATACTTACTTTACTAGCATTTTTCGTAGCTTAAAAGCTTAAAAGAATATATAAAAAGTGGATTTTAATTTTTTTTGTTTGTTTGTTTGTTTGTTTGTTTGTTTGTTTTTATTTTTGATTTCATTTTGATTTTATTCTCTTTGTTGAAAGGATCCTTCTTTTTTTCTTCTTTTTATTTTTTTTTTTTTTTTGACAATGTTTTCTGGAATTTTTTAAGGAATTTTCATGAAATTATGCATTACACGTTTAAGATATTTGTATATTTTACTTATAAGAGTTGCATTAGCTGAATTAAAAATATACGATATTTTAAAGAATATTTTTTATATCGTAATGCTTGTATGCATATTATTGAATTAATCTTAAAAAAAAAATGTTGTCTTAGAAACAACCAAAGATCGCCTCGCTCACTTTAAGGGAACAAATGAATAGGCGCAGACCAGCAACCGCCAAAGGACCAGCAAAACCAAAGGAGGTATTTATAAATATAATATTGTTTAATTTACGTTAATGGAAAAGTATTAAATATTGTATTGGGCTGCCGTTAATTCGATTGTAGACTTTGTTTACAAATTGAAATGCTAGTGTACTTCGGTGACTCTTTCACCAGAAGTAACAAGTAACATTTACAGTAATTATTATTAAAAGAAAAGCTTGAAAAAAAAAAAAAAAAAAAAAAAAAAAAAAAAAAAAAAATTACACGTTAGAATATAAATAAAGTTGCGAATAAGAGCTCTTTATCGCGCTTGATCGTATTTCATTCAAATTATTGGATTGTTCAATTGCAGTTTTCAAGCAAAATTAAGACCAGTAAAATGGATACAAGTCGAAGGGACTCGGATGAAAATGGAGACGAGGAAGCGGACGAAAAGTTTAGTTCGGATACTTTAATGAAGCAAAATTATGAATTGCGTCATCGTTTGGAAGAAGAAGCAGCATGTTATAAACGACGACTAGACACTTATCGACAAGCACAGCAGCATCAAGCGGCACTCGTTTCCCGTTTGCAGGCCAAAGTAATATCTTCTCTCTCTCTCTCTCTCTCTCTCTCTCTCTCTCTCTCTCTCTTAATGATTTTTTTGCTCTTCTATTATTACTCATGACATGCAACCGAGCAGAATATAATACAAGAGTTTAGCAACGACAAATAAGTTTTTAAATAATTATACTGTAAGAAAATGTGCTCAGTGATGAAAAATAAAAATTGTTAGCTATTATTCGCAGGACTGCAATTTTATGACTTCAGGATTTTATAATAAAAATAAGAGATCGATTCGATATTTATCAAGCGTAATCCTATATTAATATACTAAATAATTTAATGATAATATATTTGCAATTATTTTAATTTTATTAATGATAATTTTTACACACACTCGCAGTAAGTATGTTGAATTTTTTTTTTTATCATATTTTTGCGTGAATAAATGTAAAAATTTGAAATAATATTCCTTCAATAATATTTTTTTATTACAAGCTAGGACTACACGCCATTTGAAAATATCATTATGAAAAATAACATTCAAGCAAGTAGGTAGATTTTAAAGGATTTATTTTGAGAATATTTATAGCTGTTTTTTTTTTTAAACATTTCTATTGAAATCGTACGAGTTAACTTTAAAAAAAAAAAAAAAAAGAACAATAGACGAATAATTAGTTTTTTTTTGTTTTGTTTTTTGAAATATTAACGGCTTTCTCGAAATAAATATTTTATAATTGAATCGAAGCAATTTAAGTTTAAAAAATGTTTCCTACTCTTGAATTGCAAAGGAATTATAATACGCGTTGTTTTTATTTTCATGATGTTAAATGTGTTAATTGCTTTACGTTCATAGAGCAAAAGAGCATTATATGCACACATATTCATAAAAATTTGTCAGACGCGTGCTATTTAATAGTTGTGTTTACCATACAAGTCGTATTGTTCTTCCATGCAGGTACTCCAATACAAACAAAGATGTTTGGAACTCGAAAATCAAATGGTCGAATCTCTCCCAGCCGACGAAGATCATCTTTTAACCAGTTCTCTTCCTAGCCAGCTAATATTACAAGCGGCGCAGAAAACTATGCGCGAAATGCGAGAAGAGCAAATAAGCGATCTAGATACCGCACTCAAGAAGCTTAACGAAGAAAGGAACAGGTATTTTATTTCATCGACATCTAATACTCGAATTGAATTTTATATTACTTCCATGTTAGCCAAGTCCAATTTACCTAATACTCGAGCACTATTGTTATTATATATATATACATATGCCTTATTTTTTGTATACTTTCGATTGAAATTAAAAATCTTGATCGTCTTTGAATACATTTATTTGCTAAAGTTAAATCATATCGAGTGACAATTAATAAAAATTCGATCCTAATATTATTTATAATAATGTTCTAATTAAAGAGACATGCAATACTTTTTACTCATTAAATAACGTGACATTGCGAATGACCGATGGGTTGATTCAAAAGCAGCATAAATTAAATTATAATTATCCAAAAGACGTGTACAGAATAAAGAATAATAAAGTGGCTTTTTCGCTTGGATGTATAAGTAAGGAACCTTCACGACCCTCTTTCGCCTGAACATTTGCGCAGATGCGAGAAGCTGCTCCAGTTGAACGTAAGTCTTAAGGAGCAGCTGGAGGAGTCGCATCAGTCGAACGAAGCTCTGACGAATGACCTGCAAAAGCTGAGCAGCGAGTGGGACTCGTTGCGCGAGGAGATGTCAGCCAAGGAAGAGGAGTGGAAGGAGGAAGAGATGGCCTTCAATGAGTACTATAGCTCCGAGCACAATCGGCTGCTGAATCTCTGGCGCGACGTCGTCTCGGTTAAGCGGCTCTTCTCCGAGATGAAGTTCGCTACTGAGCGCGACCTCACGAAGCTCCGCGGCGAGATGAACGGCGTAGCCAACGACACCCTCACCGCCTGCAGTAGCACGAGCTTCTTCCTTAAATTACAGGCGGCGTCGTCGATGCTTCCCTCCCAGCAGGCTAATCGCGTCCAGCCGATCAACGAGGCCGAGCTGCAGTCCATAAAGGAGGGCTTCGAGGCCGCCAAGGCTGACATCCGTAACAAGGAGCAGCGCATTCAGCAGCTCGCCCGAGAGGTTCGATATTCATATTCCGTAGGGCTTATTTATAGTCACGAGGCTACTGTCCCCTATACGCGAGTTCCTCTTACGCGAGTTCCTCTTACGCGAGTTCCTCTTACGCGAGACACGTCAAATTTGCCATTAGGTCCAGGCTTTGGAGGACAAGTGCGCCGAGGCCGAGAGCAGCGCGAGTCAGAGGCTACGCGTCCAGGAGGACATGGAGATCCTGCAGTCGGCTCTCCGCGACATCGCTCATGCCGTCATTCAGGATGCGGAGATGCGCGAGACAGATAGCGGCAATGGCCAGACGACACCCCACGTACATCTGTCCCCGAGTGCTACGATAATTCCGTGTGGCCTCAAGAGGTCGACGCGCAGCAACGCGATGCCAGCCTTCGCCGAGAGCACTATAAGCGCCGTCCAGGCATCTCTTCACAAGTATCAACTGACCATACACGAGCTCCAGGTGCCCCATCATTTCTACCTATTTCCAGCGTTTGGTTCATTAAGGCTTAATGCTGTTGCGCTTAAGATGCTCGCATGGTCGACACTTATTGCGACACGTATGATCCGCGTATCATTAAGCAGTATAAAGCAGTACAAAGTAATGCCAAATATAATGAAAGGCCTGATTATTTTTGCATTATCACGAGTTGCGAGACATGCTCGAGCTATATATATTTTCATTACAAAAAAAAAAAAAATAAAAAAAATAACAAAAAACAAAAAACAAATAAAAAAATAAATAAAAAAAAAATAAAAAAAAAAAAAAAAAAAAAAAAAATAAAAAAAAAAAAAGAACCCTAAAACTACAACGATACTTTGGGTGATGAGCGTAGGTGAAGCTGTCGACGAGCAAGGAGCAGCTGGGACTCTGTCGCAAACAGTCGGAAAATTTAGAGGAACGTGCAGTGCTGTCGGATGAGAAAAATGCAGAACTCATCGTTCAATTGGATAATTTGAGAGCGCAGATTTCGCAATTATCGCAAGAGAAAGACATGCTGCAGAAAGCTTTGGATAGTATTCGGAGTGAGAAAGTTAATTTAGATAAGAGTCGAGTAGAGTATGCCGGCGCGATAGAGAACTTGAGCGGGGAATATGACAGGATCGAGAAGCTTAACGGGAAGTTGGAGAAACTCTGTCGTAATCTTGAGGATGAGAAATCTTATTTGCAGAGCGAGTTGGACCGGCTGAATAGGGAGTCCGAGCTACAGGAAAGCAATTTACGAGCGGAGGAAGATCGTTCGAGTAAGCATCGAGAGGAAGTGTTGAGCTTACGCGAGGAACTGAGCAAAGCGTATTTGGCTAAAGACGTGCTCGAGCAGCAGAAACTCGAGTGTGAAAGGTATTTGGGCCAGGTGGAGAAGGGCAAGGGTGACTTGGAGATAGAGCTTGAGCGAATGCTCCTGGATAAATCGGATTTGCAAGAGATACTTGCGAAACAACAAGCGGTTGGCTCGGGGCACGAGCAAGACATCGCGAGGCTACAAGAGGAGTTGAAAAAAATTAACGACGAGAAGAGTCAGCTGTTGAGTCAGTGCGCCGATCAGCAGGCGGATCTCAGCTCGTTGAAGAAAGAAATTTTACAAGCCGAGCAAATAAGACTGGATCTCGAGTCCGAGAAAGTAACCATTCACGAGAAAATGAAGTTCCTAGAGATCGAAAAGGAGAAGGTGGAGATGGAGCTGTCACAGTTAGGCCGGGAGAGGGGAGATCTGAGTAATCAGCTGTCGATTTTGGCAAGGAAAAAGGAAACGCTTAATGAGGAGCTAATGAGGTTGAAACAGCGTTTCGAGCAAGCCGGTGACATGAATGCGAGAATCAATAGAAATCTGGAGGATCTCGTTAAGGACAACGAGGAGAAGCAGGTAAAGATAAGTTTGAATTTGACGAGATAACGTCGATTTTCGAATTTCATTATTCGTGTCCTAGGCGAATCGCGAATATTCATCATTATAGTATCTTAATATTGTTTAGGTTCTATTGGAAACCGGCGAGAAGGAAGTTCAAAGACTGCAGGAAGTCCTCGTGTCGATGCGCAGCGAGAAAGAGACACTCGAAGCTATCCTCTTCGATACACAAAGTAATTTGGAGACGATTCACGCGAAGAAAGTTCAATTGGAAGCGGAGAAGCAGGATTTATTGATAAAACAGGAAGGCTTGAAGAATCAAGCTCATCGCTTGGCACAAGAACTGGAAAATAGTGAAAAACATTCTCGAGACATCAAACAAAGTTTATCGCAATTTAGTGAAAAGCAGGAAGCCGAGTTTCAGTCCGTATTAACCAACATGAAGAAGCAGAACGACGATGCAATGAAAAAATTAAACGATGAAAAAGTATGATTTTTCCAAAAGCACACGTTATACCGTGTAATATAGCACTTTCTAATTGCGCAATAATTGTTAACGAATTTGCTCGCATATACGATAATGAATAACAAATTAAATTATTAAATTAACAAATGTTTATTTAAGTATCCGCAAATTTAAGTATCGATATGCATTAAAGTATACATAAGCAAATTTATTAGGAAGAAACGCGATTCTATTTGTCACTTTAGTATTATTACATTCGACGGAGTTTAACGTCTTATTAATTAAGTATTGTATTATCTTTAGGAAAACATAAAAATTACATTGGAGAAAAAATTGCAACAAAGTTTGTTTCAACTAGGAAATGAAAAAGACAATGAAATAAATCAATTGCAGCAAAGAATCGAGGAATTACAACATCATCTAGAAAGCTTATGTCAACAACACGAGGAAATTCTTTTGAGAGCTGAAAATGATAAACAACAAGCTTTGTTAATCGGTAAATTAATATCTATTTAATATTTCTACATGTATAATTTAGGGTTTTTTTTTTTTTTTTTTTTTTTTTTTTTTTTTTTTTTTTTTTTTTTTTTTTAAACAATAGAAAAACAATGTTTATAAATATGTGAATAAAATATTTCTTACAGCCCATCAAGATCAACAAGTTTTAATGGAAAAATTAGAAAACGTTTATCGAGAATTAGAAGGAGAGAAAGGATGTTTGGATAGAGCTCGAAGAGAGGCTGCAACTCACGCCGAGCAAGATCGTAACAGTTTGAATAAATTACGTGACGAATTGAATCGAATAAAAGGCAAATTAGATGAAACAAAGCTCAAAGGAGACGAAGATAAATTGAAGCTCGAATTAAAAATGGAGGAGGTCAGAAACGAAAGGGAAAATGCTTTAAAAGAAATTGAAGAGCTGCAGGTGCAACTTCACATGTCGGAGGATAAAGTAGACGAGCTTCACAATCAGCTTCAAGAAACTATTCGAAAACTTAAAGAAGGTAATTTTCCTCATCGTTATTACGATAATAATAATTATAGCGTTAATAATCAATTATAAATATTTGAAATACCGACGATACTTTTAGCCGACATTACGATTGAAAGTTCTCGAAAAGAACTTGTCGACCTACGCCGTCAATTGGCTGACTCAAATTATGAAAAGGACAAGTACAACTGCAGTAATAAAGAGTTGAGAGAGCGAATAAAGCAAGTGGAAGGGGATAAAAGGGAGCAGGCTCGCACATTAGAGGAAATATATCAAAAAATTTCCGGTAAATAAATGATAAACTAATGCAGTTTAACCAAAACTCGCGCAACATGAATTGTCGCACTTATTATCCATTAAATACAAGTGCCTAAAGGAAATTTGAGGAATAATGAGAAAGATGCACTTTCGGTTAAGGAAATCTCTAATCCATTTGTAAAATATGCCAAAAACATATGTTTATTGTCTAATTTAGGATTGGAGGACGGGAAAACTACGCTAGAAGCTGATCGAAATCGTCTGCAAAATAATCTACGCGAAACGGAGCGCGAATTATTGCAGCTCCAACAGCAATTCCGTTTAATACAAGAAGACTTGGAAAAATCCCATAACGTCAATTCGCAAGTGCAAAATACCGAGAAGGAGCTCCAAGCAAGACTAATTAACGAAATAGAAGAGCGCGAGCGAGCCCAATTACAATTGCATCAAGCGAAGAAACAAGTACTTGCAATTCATACAAATTATCCGACTGACCAAATAATTTACAAACATCCTTCTTAATTACAGGCCCCTCTCACTTCGTTAACTTTTACATTTTAAATGTATCCCGCGAAGTCCCTGACTATTTGCCATAAGATCGTACAGGTCAGCGTATACGACTCTGACAATGATTATTTATTTTTAACGGCAAATGTCAGGGGCTAAACGAACTGCAGGTACAAAGGAAAAATGCGTGTATTTGTCGGGCAGGTGGTGGAGCTCGAGAATCACTTGGAGTTGACGCGCCAAGAGCTCGGTAAGCTACGCTCGCGCACCGACGAGGAGGACGAGAGATCCCGGGGTCGGGAGCAGGAGTTGGTCGCGCGTCTCGAGGACGGACGCTGCCGGGAGAGGAAGCTCGAGGATCAGAAGCATAACCTGGAGGTCTGCCTGGCCGACGCGACTCAGCAGCTCCAGGAGCTGAAGGCACGCTTGGGTGGATCCGAGGGCCGCGTCCGCGCTCTCGACACTCAACTGTCGCAGATGGAGGCTCAGAAGAAGGAGATCGAGCAAAAGCTCAGCAGTGTCGTCCTCATCCTGAGGCGCATCGCCGGCATACAGTTGGACGGCAGCGTCAGCATGCCGTTTAAGCTCTCAAGCCCCATAAGGAGATACAGTCCCGTACGAAGTAAGAGCACTTTGCTCCTCCACACATTACGCGTTACGCTCCGCTTTCACTTTCTTGCCGCTGCCCAAATTTTTGAAAATTACTTTTATAATGACTAATACTTTATAGGAGTGGGCCGATAAACCGTTATCGTGCACTGATTATTTTTTATATCACAACAACAACAACAGCAACAACAACAACAATCCCCTCCCCCCTGCCCCTAATCCATTGTCGTTCAATTGCCTTACAACGTGGTCGATAATCTCAAAGAATAAGCTTACTACTTGGTACGATGTTCTTGAAGAATAATGTCATTTAAGATAAATTTACTGTTCGCACTCAAAGCGAAAGCTTTCATTAAATGAGTATATATGAATAAAAAAAAAAAATTTTTTTCTTTAACAACAAATCTAACGCGGCGAGATATTAAGCGAATCCCTTTAATAATATTAATCGTCAACATTACAAAAATTCACTTTACCCCCTATTCTGCTTATCGCGCACATCTTTATATTAGTGCAAGAGCATTCGGATGGAAATCGCGAAGTCATCTTGGATGTTGATCCAGAGGCCGTGCGGAGAGGCGTTAAAGCTCTGATGCAGCAAGTCGCACAAATCGAACGTGAACGGGTAAGGAATGAACGTTAAAGTTTGCGATAATTCAGCATCAATACGAGCGTACACTAATATGATAAATATTTCCGTACTCTTTTAGGATGATTATAGAACGGAGCTCGGCAGTATGAAAAATCAAATAATTGAGGCGCAAGAAAATCAGAATAAGATTGACATTAAGCTCAATAGCTTACAGGTTAATATAAGAAATTTGCAAGACGAGAAGAACGCCCTTGAATCGAAATTAATGCATAAACAAACTCTCTTACAAGGACAGGTAGATAATAATTACATAAAGCTCGATGATAATCGTTTGCGTGTACTTTAATGGCGTCTTTTATCATATTGGCAGACAGACAAGTTGCAAGATAAAACGGACGAAGCCGATCGGTTTAGAGAAAAAGTCATTTATCTTGAAATGGCGATTAGCAATGGTGCTGAAGAAAAAATTCAATACGAAGTACGTCCAGCTATTATCGTAGACAACACTTATTACATTAATTATTCATTATATTGATATAAATAATAATAACGATGTAATGTGCGGTTTAATGTTTAATTGGATTTAGGATAAGTTGGATAAGATGAGGCAGACGGTTAATAAGCTCGAGGGTGATAAGCGAATGATAAAGGAAGATTTGAGCAAATCTGAAAATCGAGCGACGCAAATGGAAGTGCATCGAATGTCCCTCGAAGGTGATTTACAGCGTTTGCAAATGATCATTCAGGAAAAAGAAGCCAGCATACAAGTATCATTGCATCTCATCTAATACACAGTCATTCAAAGACTCTTACATCCAGCGTTAATTAATGCATTACGTTTATTGCAGAAGCAGCAAGAGCGTTGTGATGTACAAGCGCGAACAATAACTAGTTTGGAAGAGCGATGCAGTTCCCTCAAGAGCACAGTCGAGCAGATGAATCATTCGCTTGAAAAAGCATCAATGACAGAAAGCGAAATGAAAGCTGAGATTAATCACATGCACAGAAGTCTTATAGAAGTTAACGCACATTCTCAAAACGATGCCGATAAAATAAGACAGGTTTTTTTATTTTTTTTATCTTTGTTTTGGTTTTTGTTTTTGTTTTTCTTTTTGTTCTCATTATGATTATTATACAGTTTCATATTCTGCACTACCAGATTTTTCATAATTTTCATCCATACTCGTATATGCAATTTCTAAATTTTCTTGGCTTCCTTCTTTTAACTTTACGCGCACGCGCACACGCAAGCACACCTATATACAATGAATAGAATTATCGGCAGTGTAAATAGTGTATAAAGTAGGCAAGAAACGATACAAGTTTGATGAAAAATTAAGCGAAACATCATGTCATTTTAATCGTTAGTAGCCGTGTTTATCGGATAAATGAATCATTTACTATTTTCAACGTAACTACGACGTTTTCTCTCGAGCATACATAAGCATTTATATACTTCGCATCTATTGGCAATTTTTTGCACAAAACCGTCGGTCCTCGAGTGAAGCGATCTATTTACATCCGCCGATCTATGCCGCGTATCTCAATATGAAAAAAAAAAAAAAAAAAAAAAAAAACCAAAAAAAAAAAAAAAAAAAAAAAAAAAAAAAACGACAACAAAAAATAATAATAATAACTAACAGAAAAAAAAAACTTACATATTAAAAGAAAGATTTAAAAATTTATGTTAATGTATTCCGTGTTTACAATTTAAATCTGTATGTATTATTATTATGCGGTAGGAAAAAAAAAGTTCCACAATGTCACGTTCTATTGCCCTCGGCCTCTGCTGCTACAACTTATTCTCATTTTTATTCCGCATCTCTTCCTCCACGAGCTTATGCAAAAAATAACCTGAAATTTCGAACGACTCGGAATGGAAAGAAAAAAAAAAGAAAAAAAGAAGAAGAAAAAAATAGTAAATCTTAAAACTGCACGGATGAAAATTTCAATCGATCCTCGACATTTTTATCATTTTATTTCACTATCCAGAAAGTGACGTTTCGGTTTTCATATTCAAAAATTTCATCAATCGGACGAATGATAACACGTGTCGCTACGCTGTTATCCAGCTAGTGATCGTGTCCTCGTAAACAATAATCCAATGATCTACTAATCGACCGACCGTCCCATCTCCTCGAATCCCCGCAGCTGCAGAAGCAGGTCTCGGGCCTGGACAGCGAGCGACGGGTCGCCTCAGAGCGGCTGGAGAACCTGCAGCAGAGCCTCAACGAGCTGCGTCACGCGAATCAGCTGCTGAGCGACCAAAACACGCGGCTACAGAACGATGTAGCCAACAGCGAGGTGCTGCGCTCGGGCCTCGAGGCCCAGCTGCGCTTGTCCAGCTGGCCCCGGGAATCCGGGAGTAGCGCTGGTAGGGAGGATGAGCAATTACTACGTCAGCTACAGGCGACGCAGCGCGAGCGTAGCGAGCTCAAGGGCAAGGTCGATGCGCTCAACGACAAGGTGAGGACGGGGATTGGAGGTGGTTGCGCGCCCGCGTCTCCGTCCCTGCAACGGCAATGAACGGTTCGACATTCACTCCCCCATGGGGCAATGTTCATTCAGGTGAAGTCCATGGAAAGTGAAAAGCGCAGCCTCGAGCGACAGCTATCGTCCGCCCGCTCCACTGGAATGCGCAGCAAGAGCTACGAGCGCCAGGAGAAGGCCCACGCCGAGCTACTGGGTTCCAGCTACGGCCCGGAGCAACTTGAGCAGGAGAACCGGGAACTGCGGCTGAAGATACGGAGACTGGAGTGCCTGATAGCGGACAGGGAGGGGGAAATAGCGAGACTAAAATCCCAAGTCGTCGTCCATTCGCACTCGGCCTCGGTCCTCGACCTGGCGCGCGAACGGGGCTCGGAGGTCGAGCGGTACCGGGCTGCGCAGCTCCAGGCGGAGAAGCTACTCGAGGCCAGGGAGCAGAGCCACCGGCAACAAGTCATACGTCTCGAGAGTCAGGTAAGGGCTTCATCTCCCAAATCTCTCTTCATTTCGCCTGTCATTCGAGACTTTCACAGTCTCTTGCCCGATCGATTCTCTTCGTCCGTTCCTCCGCTCGAGGGGAAACAGGGCGAGTTCTTAATTATTATCCCCATACATTAACGGACTGTGCGAATATCTTGCTGTCTCGGAATGTGCGAATCCATTCGCTAATTCATCCAGACGGCCGCATAAATATCACTTGAGATCGACGTCCAGTTTTTCTCGGCGCCTTGTCGAATGGAACGCCAAACTTTAAAATGAACGATCCCACTCCTCGAGTCTTAATGTCGGATTTGCCATTTAGCGGCACTTAAGATATTTAAGGTGCAGGATCATCGTGACACGTTACTAAGCTCGGCAACGTTCCTTTTTTACTTTTTATTAATTCGATCCGACAGAAATAGATCATTCGAGGAGGATAATATTTTTGGATAATGTTCTGCTGTCGACGCTAGAACGCGGTAAGCCGCGACACGATACATACGTCAATGTGCCCTTGATACTTTTAAAGCGCATTCGTGGTGACGGTTCATTAACAAAACAAAAACAAAAAAAAACAAAAACAAAAAAAAAACAAAAAAAAAATGGAAGAAAAAAGAAAAAAAAAGAAAGAAAGAGAAAAAATCGAAAGAAAAAAAAAACGTACGGGCTCCACCATCTACCTCTACATTGTAGTTTGCCATTATTATTAAATTCTCGTAATGAGCGTAGGCGCGCGGGATTCAATTAAACGTCATCGGGACTTTCGATCGATGCCTCGATACTTTACCAGAGACTTGCCAACCAATCCTAACACTCTCTACGTATTCGAAATGAAAGTGTGAAAAAATGATTGATAGTCGCTTGCGTGCCTCTCTCAAGCATAATTTCTCTCAAGCATCGTCTCTCCATTCCCAGATCCACTCGTTAAGGGAGCAGCTGAATCAGGAGATTAAGCGCCGCCAACTGTACGTTCTACGGTAAGTGTTTGGCTTTGTTGGTACGTTTCTCGTTCCCGTTTGACCATCTGTGCTTGCAGGAGTTCACGGACAGGCCGGGAAATGCAGCAGATCCGGCGAGCTTTGGGCGATTCGTTGCGCACCGTATGCCAGGAGCCGTCGGTCGACGCGGTCCTGCTCGAGCACGAAGCCCGCAAGCTCGACTGCACCGTCAATACGAGCACGAGCTTACCGGCTTCCCTGGCCCTGCCCTCGCCCTCGCCCACTTCCAAGTGAGCAAGTAGACGCCCGTGAGACGAGCCGCACCCACTAGTCCACCAGTTCAGCATTTCGGCCGCTAACTATTAACGCTGCTTTTCAACGTCTTTTTTTCTTCTTCTTTTATTCTTTTTCATATTTTATTTGTTATTTTTTCTTTTCCTCTTTTACTTTTAATTTTCTTTTAGCTAGGAAGGCTTTGGGACCTCGCACGCACCTTCGGCTACGTCGAGCCAAAGACACTCGGAGAGAGGCGCTGATTTTAATCGAGCTCTTCTCTCCTACACTAATAGCTTTTAAGCTTAATAATAGCTTCTAAGCATCGATGTATATCATTTCAGTCGGTTATGTTAATTCGAGATTACTGAACGAAGTAAGCGATGATCGGCTTTAACGGGAGATGCCGTAAGGAAGATATTATCGCTGGGACGGTGGATAATGCTTTCTTTGGTCTCGGTACCGAGACCCAAGTGAATCAGACCCGAGCATCGGACATCCAGAGCAGAGACAAATAGATAATAATGATAGCCCGATGATAAAGAGTAGTGATTAAAGTCTCGGGGTAGAGAGCTTGCATGGCTAAAGGAGAAAATAATGTATGTCCGCGTTGCACTTATGCCGCTAGTCACCGTATTTACGGAATTAAATCATTCGAATTTAATGAGAAAAATTGTCATAGCTCCTACGAATTCTACGAACTGTATTTATTCGAGGAAGTAATTATCATTTAAAAGACAAACCAAAATAAAGCAACAACAACGAAAAAAAAGAGGAAAAGAAATTATTTATCATAACGAATAGCTGCTAATGATGTTAATAATTTGTGCGTAACAGGTATAGTCTGTAGTTTCGAGCTTTTCAGTATTTCATCGATTAATTAATTAATATTTTAAATTTTTAAATGAAGAGTCAAATAATTATTATTATCATTGTTCGGATATTTCTCTTCCAGTTTTATTTCGTTCAAATAAAAGTGCCACGACATTGCTATTTCATTTCAATTATTTTTAATAGCGTTGTGAATTGTGTTGTCTCGTCGATCATAATGGTAATGAAAATAAAGTTTTCCGTAAAAGTTCGACTTGCATGCAACTGGACGTACATTTTCGTCGCGCACGCAACAATTAATCGCTGAGAATTATGAGAGAAGCTCGGCTACGGCTAGTGCCTATGCATTTTGCGAGAAAGGATTGTGTCAATTCTCTCTTTATAGAGAATATCTAGACATTCAGTCCAGCCGATTGGCGAATGAGAATAAACTGTTTGCGCCATCCGTCTTACGGATCGTAATAAGCTCATAACGATGATCTCATATTATTTCCGCTTCATATTGTTCACCAATGTTATTTCGAATCAGTATTATGCACGTTAATTATTGCCCGTACGTATTACCGATGTTATTAATTGTTTGAATTAGTTTTTGTTTATAAATATGTATATGTATTGTACGTGTATCGTCTTTTTCTTTTTCTTTTCCCTTTTTTTTTATGTGAAATTTTATTCGTTCTTCAAGAGTTCCTGGGGAGGGTAACGGCTACTACAACTTTTCCCGATAGTCTCCACATTATTACGAATTCCATAATGAGTGTGTATTATTGTTTCGTTAATAGACAAACGACGCAGTTGATTTATTAATGCGATTAAAAGCAGTTAAACATTGTACAAATACACCGCTCTGTATTAATTACATTTTTCAAAGTTATTGTTGTTTTAAAACGAAATAGCTCTTATAACTTTCTCAACGAACGCGAGTTGCCCGATACAGAACTTCACATCCTACATGTGTATGTGTATACGTATACATGCCTAAGTTATATATGCGAGTATGTTTATGTGTTAAAAATAAAAATAAGAGAAGAGAGTTATTCGTTAAGAAGAGAGAGAAAAAAATTTAATAAAAGATTTATTTGCCACATTAATCCCAGATTCCACGATTTACATCCCACTGACTCTTACTGACGGACCAACTATTCGTGGAAAAAACTGCCTCGTCAATTAGGTTGGACGAAGTAGAGAGAAAAATAGTGTGAGCACACATCGGCGCACCGAGCGGATCAGCAAATCTTTGACTTGGCAATGGTGACGACGGCTCGACTGTTATAGAACATTCTCCTCCTCCTTCACCTCCTCCTCCTCATCCTCATCCTCCTCCCCATTTACTCCTACTACTCCTCCTTCGCCACCTCCGCCACCTCCGTCACCACCACCTTCGCCGGATTGTCGGCGCGCGTCACCCACATCGCGTAAAGGCACGATTTAGTTGTAAGCGGTAGCGAAAAAGAGAAAAGAAGAAAGAAAAGGGAAGAGTTGTCAATAAAAGAGGCGTGAGTCAAAAAGCGCGCGGGGGCCTCGTATTTATGGGGCCGCGTCCTTGACCGGCATCCGCGAATGAAAATACGGCGCGCCTGGAGCACGAGAAGGAAGGGCGAGACTCATCCGTCGAGGCAAACGGGAGGAAAGGAGTATAGCGAACGTCCCGGACTTTTTTGTGCCCGCGACGTCCAAATTTGGCCTGGTCAATGACGGGCCCGTCGGCGTCGCGGATTTCACTCGCGACCCGAGGATCAGCAGGAGGCACGCGTATAGCATGATTAGGACGAGTTGCGAGCCTCTTATCGAGGCTCATCATTGTCGATCGGCCGGAGCTCGAGGATGAAATAGGATAGGGGCATCACTCGCACTCTCTCTCTCTCTCTCTCTGTCTCATCTCTTTCTTTCTCTTACCTTGGTCCCCCGACGTGCGTAATAAATAGACGCCAACGAGAGTAGGCTGACGCGCGAGTGAGATTCGTGATCGTGCGTGGGTGAGTGCCACGCGCGGAGGTAAGAGCGCGAGGGAGGGGTAGGGGGACGTGTATGCGCGCGCTCGCGCGCGCGAGAGAGAGAGAGAGAGGGAGTGGATAGACGAGAAACCTTTGAACGTTCGGCGGCGGGAGTCGCGGCTTTAGTCTCTCGCGGGTATACCGGCCGTCGAGACTCGGCCCCTCATCGCTCCCAGCGGCCGATGTGCCAAGGCCCTCGACGCAGTGTGTCCGGCTCGTGCCTTTGTTTATCGGTGTTATCGGTGTGACTATAGTGGGCCCTTTCACGTCGACTAATGTGAGTGCACGTCGAGCGTCATCGTCTTTACCATTCCCTCTCCTATCGTATCGTCAATCCTGTTACACACTTCTGTCTCTCTCTCTCTCTCTCTATGCGCGCACGCACACACACACACACACACACACACACATCTATTTATCCTTTGATCTATCTATCTATCTATACAGCTATGCAGCTATCCGTTTAACTATAAATCTATCAATTTGTCGATCTTTTGCCGTTTGTTGCCCGATGCGATTTGCCGAGCCGAGGAAATTTGCGACTTGGATGAAAAAGAGTCTGGCTGATAATGTGCGCATCGGACGGCGCTTGGCTCCCGGCTCTGCGATGCCGAAAATAGCGCCGACGGCAGCGGCTACTACGGCGATGGCAGTCTGTCAGGTCGCCGCGGAACTCGTAATCCCGAGGAACTCGGCCAATTCGGCGACGAGCGCACGGGCCTCTCCGCTCGACCTTGTAACATTTTCCGAGGGGAGACGGAAATGCATTTTCACGCTCGTCCGCTACTCCCGTCCTCGCCGCCAAACAGCCACCTCCCTTGGGAGTCAACGTAACATCCTGGCTGGCGGTGGCGATGAACTTGGCTAACATGACGTTACCTTCCTTGCGAAATACTTCCTTCATTCCGAGCAGTCGCTCGTGATTTATGCTCGGGAAATCTCCGCTCCGGGAAAGTCGCTATGACCATTTCCTACATTAATTATTCGGCATTGTGAATTATCTTGATATTAACATGAGCGTTACCTCAATGCATTCTCACGAGTATGCTAAGTCGAGAATAACGATTTGCTAATTTTTACGTCAAATTATTCATTTGTCCGAGCAGACGAGTTGCAATTAAATAATATATTAAATTTATTGTAAATTTATTGTTGGAGTGCGACGGCAAGACTGTCTAACGCTAATGTGACGAGCGGTCGGAGAATAAAATAAATTTCCGCGTTAGAATTGCAATGTCGATTGCTCGTCTATCATGGGAACTATAGCAGAATTTAGTCATTAAATACGCGCGTGCATGCGTTTACTTTCACTCACAACAATTTTATTAATTTTATAAGAATAATCATGCCTTCAAAACTCTATTGCGTAAATATCGCGGACTCGTGGCGCAATTTTCCGTTTTCTTGGAATCTAACGAGGCACAGCTGTATTTAATTTCCTTTATTTCAAGTATTAAATCATTTTCCGGCGAATAGCTCGACACTAAGAGACGCTGTTTGTTAATAATAATAATGGTAATTGCAGGCAAAGAGGCAAAGAGGCAAAGAGCCTAAAGAACGTACAAGATAAAATTCACCGGTCGAGCTCTAATAAATGAAAAGGTTACGAAAGTTAGCAGGTAGTTCAAGTTTCAACGGCAAATTTTCATTAATGTTTAGAATTCTATTTTCTCTCTTCTGAAACGGACTCGCCACACAAAAGTCGAAATGACGCATATTTATTTTCCACTCCCTTGCGAAATTCCAGTTTTTCCTACCAAATATCTCAAAATAGTTGGTTCATTTATATATATATATATATATATATATATATATATATACACACGCACACGCACGCACGCACACGCACGCACGCACACGCACGCACGCAGAGGTACATAGACATATAGATGCATTTGTGCATTTATTGGTGCGTGCGTATACGTATAAATTGTACGTGTACAAATAAAAATAATGAAGTCGCTTATACGTAATGAGAACTTGGATTGCAAAGGTCCCCGAGTCGTTGTCCTGGCCTTGCGAATCGCAGTTTCTGATATTTAAGCGAATATGGGGAGGGTTGCCGAATGTGCGCTTAATTAGCCTAATAAATACGTAGCGCAGCCTCTCTTTCTCTCCCTCGACATCTTTCCTCTGGCGTCGACGGTGATGAGATTGTTTCTTGTTACAGCGCATTGAAGCATGGCGAGCGGCGCAATAAGTCGAAAAGCCACGAGCCACTCGTACTCGTCAACCTCGGCCAGTAACCTCGATAACAATTTAGGTAATGCAACTTCACCAGCCGACTTTTCGCCTTTTACCGAAACTGGACGAGCCTTTTGCGAGACTTATTTTCGTACGATGTATCACTCGCGTTAATTACTTTATCTCCCGATTTTATGCAGCGCTTGCGCATTGTTTGCACTGTGTTGGCTCAAACACTCGTGTCGACGAATTTTCATTAAAATATAACGTTGAAGCTTGCGTTGCTTATGCCCGCCATCTCAATACACAGAAAATATAAATATTCACTGACGCGCATTCGTGCAGTAAAATTTTTACGCATACTTTTCCCCTCTTGAAGTATGTGTTTTACATTTGATGCAACGGTCGCTTACACTAATTAATTGTTTGAAGCCGGTATTAAAGGTATTACAATAATATAGGCTCAAGAGCTGATACATTTTTTTTTCAGGATAATGAGTGAGTATGAAAAGTATCATAATTTAGAGTAAAGAGTCGTGACAAAGACGGTCAAAGTCGCGATATCCTCAACGCTTGTTCAGCCTTACTATACGAACTCACGGACGCTTAACGATTCATTTTCAAAATGACCAATAGTTTCGATAATGCGAGGTGATGTTTTTTAGATGCACTTTTGGATGATCTGCAAACAAGCATCTCGAATAACAATGCGAGCACACCGCAACATAATTCCACGAGGATCATCGAAACAACGAGCAGGTAGACGTTCTCATGATAATCCTGTCTAACGATCGCGCACACAACACGTCCCTTAACTGTCCCTTCTTAACAACTACTTGGATAATGTATGCCGAACGGACGCGATAACGACAAGATTTTCACAAATCTCGTTTTAACGTGCTCTAACAGACAATAAATCATCATCGGCTGCTAATTTAGTAGCATCGAGCGGGCAGCATTGAATCGCATAAGAAGCTTATTACGATGGGTTTTTTTACCATTCGATATAATCGAGACGAACGCTCCGCGATTAAAATCTTATGCCTATGCTATTATATTAATTACTGAGTACCATAAGCTTCGGCTCATTAAGATTAAATTCAACTGTGATAAGAGTGCCGATCTTTTAATAAAGACACAAAGCTCGCGATCATTCGTCATTGAACATTGAAAATGACGCGGGGATAACGAAACTTATTTTAACAGGAGATCCCCCATGAGGTCAATATCTCCCTCGCAGTCGCTAGGCCGGACGAGAACGTTGGAGAAGTACGTGAGTACCGGACCAGCTGGCACACCTTCCGGGATTCCTGGTCTTGAAATGCTCGACGCTGAACTTCAGGACGTAAGTTTACCAACCGACTTTACGTTTGCTTGTGCTCGCGACGATCGCGACGCAACAAGAGCCAAGGGAATATGTAAAAGCCCCTACAGGCAATTATTATCGAGCGCTCGAGGTAGGATTCGCCAAAAATATTCGACTTGCTTCTTAAACGACTTTTCTCACTTTGACATTTGTACGTGGTTAATGCGCTACGAATAATGATTGCGTTAATACACAGAGAGAGAGAGAGAGAGAGAGAGAGAGAGAGAGAGAGAGAGGAGTCTGCTCGCTTGGTATTCGGCTGGCGTCATTAAATACACGCGAATCGACTCGAATATTTAGCATTGATTTGCGATTAGGACACTTAAAGTGATTTTTATTGTATTCTTATTTCGAAGGATTTATTGGGAGGAGTGCCGTCGGAATGGAAGACACATTTTATTGTATTATTATGAATGTTTGTAGTTGGTGATGGGACAGTGTAAGACTGCCGATTGTCTCGATAGATATTCAAGATCAAGACAAAACAAAGACAAAAAAAATAAAATAAAATAAAAACAAGAGTGACAGTGTGTGTGTGTGTGTGTGTGTGTGTGTGTGTGTGTGTGTGTGTGACGAGCATCGGTCGTGGCTTTACAAACTAGCTGACTAAAGTTCTTCGATAATTAGAAAAAACATTTACGTCAAATTTAAAGATAAACGCTATGCTCTCTTCCCGCGGAGCGTGATGCAATTATGTAGGAAGTGTACAATAATAATCCATTGCATAATTAGCTAATGAAATAAAATGACGCTTATGCATTAGTAGCCGAGCGGAAGATAATCGGCTGTTTATATTTAAATATTTTTCGCTTTTGAAGAATTTTATTTACATGTTTCCCGCTCGTACAGATAATGTAGCGCACTCCGACTCCCCGTCATCATTAAATAAATCATGCAATAATACCTAGCAATTTGCTTATTAATTTGTGGCAAAATTGACTTGGAATTCGAAATAGCACGAGCTTTAAAGCGAATTTGCATGGAAATATGCTGCAAGTTGCCGATTGTTAAAATAGCTTGCAATTGCAATAATATGAGAATAGCAGCTCATTTTGTCGGTAGTTTATTTAACTTTGTTGCAAATGCCTTATTGTTATATCCAAGTCGTATAGCAAGACAATCGATAATCCCCTCCACCTTATCGCGCTGAGCCTACACCCTAATAATACGTTTCGGTGATAACTAGCTTAATCGTTATGCAGATCAAGACGCGTCGCTTCCGCATCGAAACGCCTCGCATAAAACAAAATAATTAAAACACATTATGTAATGCGAATAGGAGAGCCTATCTAATGAAATCGATGGTAAAATCATCGTGCAACGTCGATCGAATAATGCAACCATCCCAGTGTAACGAACGATCAGCCAACGTCAACTGAGCTCATAACCGAGCATTAAGCTTATTGCGCATCCCTTGAGCGCCGAGCATCGAGTAATGGTTTTCTGTTCGATCGGGGCGCCCTCGATTCGCCGCCACGTATTCAAATTCATCACGAAAAACAAAAACAGAAAAAAAAAAACAGAAAAAAAACAGAAAAAAAACAGAAAAAAAAAACAGAAAAAAAAACAGAAAAAAAAAAATAGGAATTATAAGAAACGAAACGAAACAGCCTCGTGACGACTTTGTTCGGCTCGGCCCTATAAGGCCGCGAGAGCGTAGTGTGTCTCTCCCACGGTTTTCCTCGCGTACGACACCCACGCTAACGCATCATTTGACTCATTGCGCCAGTCTCGATTTCCAATAGCAGTCCAGTCTCAGTCTCGCTCGTCTCCTCGGCTACGTATGCAATTCGATTTTACGTTATTGCCGTAGCGGACCCCCACAGGACGACACAAGTGGATTTTCGGGACGCGCGGCCGATCGCTTTCATCAATGGCGCGAGGGAAGATAAAAGTTAGGATTGCTTGTCGTTATTTCGCGGGCGTTGTTTTTTCTTCTATTTTTTTTTCTTCTGTTTTTTCTTTGTGATATACGATAGAGATGCCGGGTGCTACATTGCCATAAGAATAACACGTCGGTCACTTATTTGTCGAGCGGCCTGTCGCCGAAGCGCGCTAATGACATTTCATTTAAATGGATAGTTAGATGGGAGCTTTGGGATATGCGAGTGAAAATTGAAATTAACGATTGTTCATGGCGTTCATTGGCGTGCCGGTCGATTGTATGTTTATTATAATGTGCTCGAGTGAATGATTAAGGATAGAGAACGTCATTGAACGTGAATAGCGTGAATGATGTTTGTTGAGCATTATCGATTAAGCAGTTGTGACTTTCACGCCGGAAACCAATTGTCCATCTATTTTTAATTATTATTAAAACTTTGAATAGCTTTCCAGTTCCAAACTGGACGATGCATCAAAGTTCAATTTAATACATGCGAAGCAAAATTTGCATCGTTCGCATTTAACGAGAAGTTTCGAGGCGTCAAACGCATATTTCACGCATATAGAGACAAATTTTGCCAAGCGCGTATTATAAAAATTTTCATTCTCATATTAATTGTATCATTGTGATTTTTTAATAGAAATACTCGTGTAATAAATTCGAGTTAAATTTATTTTTAACAATTAATAATCATTGGATTGAAATAAAGCAAATGAAAGAATGACGAATAATTGCTTATTTAGAGTGCAAAATTGGTATGATTGTCCTTGTCGATTTTATAATTTTATAAGAATTTTGTATTGGATCGATACGGATATATATATATATATATATATATATATATATAACAAAAATGCTTATTTCTAATTACGTGGGATTTAATTTATAGATTTTTCTTCTTCTTTTTTTTTTACATCCTTAAATTATATTTTTACATCCTAAAATCGTTTCAATAATTATATGAATAATCACCATCACCGCTTCTTCTTCCTCTAGAATCGACATGGTTATGGTTAATGGTTATGGTTAAAAATTAAATTAAATTAAATTATTAAATTACGGTTATGGCGCGTTATAAATCTAATAACGAAAACTTCGAATTTAACATCTATTCCGTCGAGTCGAGAGAATGAGGTATTTTGAGTGCGGTCCTTCGTGCTTGGCATATCCTTGGTATTCAAGCCCACTGTCTCCGAGCGAGAAAGCTTTGCGAGAAAATTGTCATCATTTAACGAGCAGACTGGTTGGGGGGAAGCATGGGAGTAATATTGAATCATCTTAAATTCACAACCACTTTTACGAAGGTCTTGAAGACAACGGAGAGAAATAAACATTTCACCTTGCTCCTTGCCTTCAATGCCTCATACTCAAGGACATATCAATGTAACGAATACTCGAAGCGCGCGTAAAGCATCCGTCACTTTTCTTATTACACGCGTAAACGTCCTTTGGCTGAAGAACCTTGGCTCCGCTTATACCGATCCCACATGTCCCTAACACGCAGAAAGACCGACAGCCTTCTCACACTTTTGTCCGTCGGTATTTTCAGGTGCAACCAGGCCAGAGCAAGACCGTCGCCTACAAGCAAATCTCCTATCACTACGACAAGAAGCAGGAAGGAAAGGATCTCGGTACGTATGAGCAAATGCCTTGGGGGACGAGTCGGGGGCGGAGTGGGGGGGTGAATTCGATGTCGCACTCGTTTGCATGATCGTTAGTTAACTCCGCTCGTTTGACCGCTCGTTGTTCGCCCGTAAGCGGCGCTCCTTTTACGGACCGCAAATCGCTCGCGACCTTGATGATATCCAGCATCCGTTATATATCGGCGCGACTTCTGTTTGTTCCCGGCCGTTTTTCGACTATTCTATTACTATATTATATCTGTTTAAATTTTTTATTTAATCATTATATATATTTTCTCTCTCTCTCTCTCTCTCTCTCTCTCTCTCTCTCTCTCTCTCTCCCTCTCTCTCTATCCCTCTCTCTTGCCCCCTCTGTATTTTAGAATCATGGATGAAGACGGACAAGCTAAGCAAGAACGACACGTCCATCGTGTGAGTACACATTTATATTCACTGTACCTTCCGCTAACTACAACGAACATTTACAAATCCTTTGAGACTTTATCAAAAAGTAGTTTTATATATATATCAATATGAACACAATATATAATATGAAGCAATGGACTCTTCAAGTTATTTTTCACAAACGCGGGAAAAGTTTTTAAATAAGTTGCAGCCTCACAGCTATAAATATGAGTCTTTGAGAATTTTATGATTTTATGAGTAATAAGCAAAGTAAATGAGTTTCGGCTGTTCGAATATTTTAGCTTAACTTTTAGCTTCGCAGTGAATGATATGCTATGTTCGTTTACTTTGAAATTGTAATATAAATATAGCAAGTTTTTAATTTTTATGCTTAAATATTATGAAATATAAGAAGACTTTTGTCGTAGGCGTTAGTCGGAATCGGATATTACAAACATTTAATTTGCGATGATTTTGCAATTTTAACAATTTCGAATAAATAATCCAAGAAGATTTTAGTTGGCAATTAAAAGTTTATTTGCATAATAGTAATATCTATTTAATTTGAGCTGCAAATATCAGTCTGCTAATTCTATAAATCAAATAATTTTACTATTTAATTTAATGTCAATAGCAAATAATTTAACATCTCGATCAATCGACAATAACATTCGTAAGTTGCATTGCAGTAATTAGCTAAACGTTAAAATTCAGAATTACATTCGTAATTGATTTAATTTTTCAATGAAAGTCAAGAATTTGTTCTTCTTTTTGACAGATTGCCAAATAAAGAAATCAGGTTTTTTTTTTTAAATTGTTCGTGAAGATATCTATCGAAGATTAATTTTATTGTTTCTGTGATTACTTGAATATATTCAGATGCATATGCTTCACAAAGATTGACTGTGTTTTAAAATAAAACAAAACTACAAATGTAGCTTTGTAAATAATAAAATATAATACGAAGTTAAGTAAGGTATTCGACCGATTGTATTTATAATTTGCTCTTGAAGCTTAGCGCAATATTTGATTTTCTTCGCAAAATAATGCTTTAAAACAATAAATTAATTGTAAATTTTCACGAAGCTCAGATTTGTTAATGTTTTTTTAGATTTGATAAAAATTTACGTTCACTTGAAAATATAAATACATATTTTTTTTGTATTTTCGGCTATGTAAGCATAGTCGTAAATAGTGTGTATAAACATTCGTAAGAAATGGCTTTTAAACAAACTAAACGAACTTTATTTATTATTCGGAATTTAATAATCTTTAAGATCAGTTAGAAATTCAATTCTATTTATAAATTGAAATGAAAACAAACTCTACTCAAATTTATAGGATACTCTGGTATTTATATCAATAAAGGTTATCCTTTTACCTCCGAATGATTGTACAATACGAACAACAAAATTTTAATATTTCAAAACTTAGTGCAATCAAAAGACTTCAACTAAAAAAAATATATATTTATATTTATTTGAACAAAATTGTATCATAAATCCTAATAATAATAATAATAATAATAATAATAATAATAATAATAATAATAATAATAATAATAATAATAACAATAATAATAATAATAAGCCTCACAGTAATCTTATAATAAACAATATATTTTATCAACAGTGATAATTTTTGTGAAAGAACTTTTGAAAAATCCGATTCATCGACAAAAACCGTTCGCGACAGTCCGGACTTTGCAAAATCTGGAAAGGAAATTGTAAGTTTATTTTGCATTTGTTTTGCGTGCGTGCGTGCGTTCGCTCTTGTTTGTTTACTTTCTCTCTCTCTCTCTCTCTCTCTCTCTCTCTCTCGTGCGCGCGCGCGCGTGTATAATTAAAAAAAATAGTATCGTAATTTAACGTCCGTCGTTTCTTTAATTTTAGATTTATAAGGCCGACGTTTCGACAAAAACAATTCCCACAATAATCCCAACGACCGAGACAAGATCAACCGAAAGAGATTTCAAATATATCAAAGAAACGAGTAAGCTAATAACTAATTTTAATTTGTCGATTTAATGGCGATAATCGATAACGTTACAAAACCTCTTAGGTTTTCATACAGAGCCAAGCCCAGTGTCACCAAGGAAAAACATAAAAACCGTTCGTACCGACGAAACCGAGGAATTAACGAACGTCGAGTACATTCCCGCATCGGCTCCAATCCCTGCGAATCTCGCTCCGGGTCCCAACACCAAGGTCACCACCACCATCAAGACCTACACGTACGAGTTGCCAGGGGCACCCGAAACCTACCTCCCATCCACTAGCAGCACCCTCACGAAAAACGTGAACGTCGACAAGTCCGTAAGCTACACTCTACCGCGGGAGCCCGAGAAGACCGTCACTTATCATGTAAGTACTTTCTAATTAACTGCGCAACCTTGCTCCAACACCCACGCATTTTCACTGTCTGATTCGACTCAGGTCGAGGAGCAGAAAAGCGGCATCCGCGACTACGTGTCGGCGACACCGCCCCCGACGACGAGCCGCGTGCATCGAGAGGAGAAGGTGTACATGGAGCGTCGGGGCTACCGTGCACCCTCGCCTCCACCCCCCGTGACGACGACGACGACGACGACGACGAGCCGTAACGAGAGGTACCTCCAGCAGACGAACATCCCAGTAAACCGCGTGCCTTCGCCGGCCGACTATCCGGATCAGACGCACAGCAGCAGGACCGAGCGCAGCCAGAGGATCGTCTATCAGAGCGAGCCGGCACCACCACCGCCAGTTATCGAGGGCACCCGCACGACCATCAAACAGTACGAGGAGCACTTCTCCGGCAGCAGGCCACCCAAGCCTGTCTACTATCCAGGCAACGAGTCCTCCCATCACAGCAGCAGCACCACTCACATCTACAAGTACGACGAGCAACAGTCCCTACTACCTAAGCCCTTCCCCACTAGCGAGAGACCGGCGAGCCCGAGACAGCAGCCACCCAAGCGTATCGAGGATCTCATGGCTTCCTTCTCCGATTCCGAGGTAACACGACTTTTTACCTCGACATACGCTCGTCAGCGCTAATTCCAACAAAATTCACGTGTTTCCCTACGTTCGATCGACATCCTAACTCAATGTATGTGATATATGTCCTGTTGCAGGAAGTCGTGGAGGTCGTTGATAAGAGAGACCGTAAGACGAAGGAGAGTACTCCAAAGAAAGAGGTCGATTTCGTCCCTCAAACGGTACCCGTTGTCAAAAGCAAAAATGTCGCCGGACCCCCGGTTTACTATCCGCCCGGTTCCGCAGAATTCTCGAAGAAGGAGGAGGCCATGGGTGCCATGTCCAAGGCCAGCGTGAGTGATAAGATATAAAATATGACTTTTTAAGCTTAAGGTACTCTATTCAATATTTTTATGTGATGATTATGGTTGTTTGTTATGTCAGGGTGGCTGGGCCAAGGAGCGAGCCGCTTGGGAGTACGGAGCATCGGCGAAAAGCGAAGAGAAAGTGAAAACGAAAAAAGCTGTTGTGCCAGTATGCTTGCCACTGTGTTGTGCCTTACCTTGTGTCATTATGTAAAATTAATATCTTTATTTATACGGAGATCCGTTGTACTTCGATCATCGGAAAACGCTTTTACATTGTCATTCTAATCGAACGTCTATCTCAACTATCCGTTTGTCCATAAACATTATATAGCCATGTAGTTTTTATGAATTTTTAAATGTTAGTCGTAATCCACTTATCTTATTAATTTGCTTTTTCATTTACAATAAATGTCGATTTAATAAACCCTTAGCGTTATTATTTTAATAACAATTATTTATAACGAAGCCATTATATATCTAATATTTGAACATTCAGGTTGTACCATGACTTTGTAACAAGATAATTAATAATAATAATTTTAAATTAATAATAGAAAGAAGATCAAAACAATCATTAATTGTGGTGCTATATTATATTGACAATAACTATACTATTAGTAGTAGTAATATTAATAATAATAATAATAATAATAATAATAATAATAATAATAATAATAATAATAATAATAATAATAATAATAATGATGATGATATGAATAATAATAATAATATGAATTTGAGGCACAATGAAAATCGTTATCTTATCTAAGATTATTAAACAATGTACATTATTATAAAATTACAATAAATACAGAACTATTAGAACACTTACATTACATATCGTTTCTCTTATTATTTACAATTTAACAATCCTTGGTCAACAATTTCTACAATTATAAATTAATAATGATAAACGGCATAGACTGCTGCGACACAAAATATCGTATCCTGCAATTACACACACTTTATTAGTATAGGAGAATTATTTTTTTTTAATACATAATGGTATGTGAGATATAGTGAGATAGTCCTTACATTTGTAAAGCTATCGTGTGCGTAACTGTCGGCTTCTGCATCCCAAATGCAACGTGTACCCATTTTCATGCCAGCTCCATTTCTTGTCCCAAGAACGACATTTATTATATATTTGTACTTCTTAAAGTCTAATTCTATAAATAAATTTATGAATAAACGACGCGTGATACATTTCTCTGTATGCTATTATTACATTTATGTAATGTAATGCTTACTTTTAATTTTATCTCTAATGATATCAGCAATTTCTTTTGACCATTTTTGTGCTTCGTGCTTGTTGTATTCTTTTGTCGATAGATGATCAAACAGAACATTATGAATGACTTCTTTAGCACTTAAGGGCTTGAATCTAAGAAATTAATTTCCATTGAAATTAAACATATATAATAAATATCTGTATATATCTGTATATTCACACATTTATAGAGGTATATTATAGAGAGTGGAATGTTAGCTTACTTTTCTTCTAACTTTGGACGAATTTGATAAGCTTGGGTAGAATCTGCTTCGGCAACGTCAACATTTTCTATCGTATCATCTTGCAATTGCTCAGTCTTATGTGTTGCTTGTAATTCTGTAGCACCACTCATCTTTATTGCATAATAAACCAATAAATTATCAATATTTCCATTCAATTTATGTCATACTTTATTATTGTCAATCATATAGGTTAGAATCTGCACATAGTTTACTTTTGTGACAACTTAGGTTGCCAGGTTGTCTAGCAACGAGATGAGTGAAATACATTGAGGAATCACATAAACAACTTCAATAATAAACGCTCGGCTTCGATAAAACAAAACATTAACCGTATCGAATAGATTTTCTTATTTAAGTACATGATATTTTCCTTTTGGAACAACAAGTGTATACCAGGTATATGTAGATACATTTACAAATATATAAAACTGGAAAATTATTAGGCGCCAAATATGATTTTTTAATGCATTATTGTCATTATTAAAATGGGCTTTCATTGCGTAAGTAATTATTACAATAGTATTCATAAAAATTAAATTACCTTATTAATTATGAAATAAAGACTTTATTAATGTTATTGTAAGTTGAGGGATTAACAGTTGGAATTTTAAGTTTGAGTATCAATTATTACTGAATGAATTACTGAATAATTATTAAGATAGAAAATTGAGAAACATAAACATCGTTGGCCAGTGTAATACACACTAACTAAAATAAATATCGTTGTAATTGAAATCATAAGAGAAGGTCATATATAAGAATCTTTAAGAATGCCAATCTTCTTACATCTGTCGCCTACGTAAGATCTTGTAATTTTATTCGGCGTCTTGCGTATATGTAAATGTTAAATTACTACATAAATTAGAAGTTTCCAAACACGAAATGGACGTACGTGAAGAAGCTATCAATCGATTACTAAGAATAATCGAGCAAATGTCTCGAAAATTAAAAATTGCGGTAAATAACTTTAGCTTGTACTTACGTGATTGTTTTTATTAGAGGCGAAACATTTATTATTCCTCCTATAATTCCTTATATTCATTCGTTTTTATTTATTTTTTTAGATATGTCTACCATATTTTGTAAGTCATGAAAAATGGAAAAATATAGTGGAAGATAATTTAAAAGAACTCGATTGTCTTTATACGTTATCCAGTAGTGAAAATTGGAAACTAGAGTATCTCATTATCGAGGAATGGTCTTCAAAAGGTGGATCTTCGATTTATTTATTTATTTATTTATTATTATTATTATTATTATTAATATATTTTTTTGTAAAAAATTAGTTTTAAAAAATTATTTTATATTTATCTCCCGTTACTAAAATTAAAAATTATTATGCTCATTATTATTATTATAATTATGTTATATTTATAAGACAGTATTGTTTAAAAATTGTTGTCTATTAGTGGCAAAGCGAGAGCAGTCACAAGTTGCACAATTTGATAGTACATATTTAAAGATTAAATTGCAATTGGCAAGGATTTTATCGGTAAATTTTAAATCACTATCGATAATATGTGATCTGGTCCCAAGATAATTTGATTATTCCAACTATAATTTTTGTTTTGTATTTAAGCACTTGAGTAAGTACGCGGATAAAATAATACCAATAATAAATGATAATCTTGATAAAATCCCATCAAACGTCAATACGATTATTGAACATATCGAGTATTTCGAACAAATCGTTGAATGGAAAATGCGAATGACGCCAACGCAATTGCGGGCGTATAAAGCTGAATTACGTAATGCTAAAGCTCTAGTTACAACTACGCATGGAGTAATTCAAAGTAATTGAATACTTTCGATTATAAAACAAAATAATCACTTTGATAATAGAGAGAATTATTCATTATAATTCTTTTAGAGCTTGAAAGCGATTTTAATGATGAAACATTAAAATTCCACGATATGGTTAAGGAATCCCAGGATGAATTAATTAAATTGAAACTAGTCATCGAAGAAATAAAAAATAAACGCAACGAGGAACTTGACCGCGAAATGTAAGATAAATTAATTCAATTTCAATATCCATTTGATCATTATCGATATTGTCATTCATAGGAATTCTTATAAGACGAGACTGCGTAGGCTGAGAGACGATATTGTCGAGAAGGAAAACAATCTTAATAATCAATTGGAGGCCCATGAAGCAGTGCTGGAAAAATTAATGCAGGTCAATGTAGAACAAGAAGATATACTACGAGAATACTGGTAAATTATACATATTAGTTTGGCAAAGCTGGAATTCCACAGAGAATAATTATTCACGGATGTGTATCTCAGCGTTAATATGAAATTTTGTCACGATGTTCATGCATTGCAGAAATATCGTAACAATAAGAATTTAACAATAAATGAATATTTGAGTGCTAATCGAATCCGAATGATTTATTGCTTCTTTTGTGTGTACAGTAAAGAAGCAGAGAGGAAATGTTTAGTGGCACGAGATGTTTACGATCGCGATTTGAGCAAATTGAATGAGCTGAAGGAGACTCTAGAAATGCAATTATCTGCAACGAGCAATCATTACAACAGCTTAAAAGTAAATATACTTTAGTTTAATTTGACTCTAAATGCATGTATGTTAATTTAATTAAGGATTAAAAGAATTTAAGGATAAAATGAAAAAACCTAATGTACATTGAAGTTGAAAAAGTCGCGGGATATGGTGATAAATATGTGATTAGGATACGTAAAATGGCATAATGACGGTAATAATTGTTGTAGAACGAATGCGACGAGCAAAACACTTTATTCATGAAATTGAAAAAAGAACGCGAGTTTGCGATGATGCAAGCATTCGCCCAACGTATGGCCAATTTCGAGAAGAATCGCGCAGCTCGCATAATACAGCGAACCTGGCGGGCTTATTATGAGCGCAAATTATCGAGGAAGAAAAAAAGGTCACGCAAGAAGAGATGATCGATTTCAGTTGTTTTATCAGCTTTCTAAATCTATTTCAGTAATCCGATGTTTCGCTGCCCATATCACCTACATCGAACGATGAATGACTACATGATAAGAGAATTTAAGCGCCTCTCACAGTCATCTTACATTAATTAACAATTATAAGTCACAATCTTGCCGAAAGAGGTTTATCAAGTGAAGTGCGCTTATATATTGTACATGCAACAAAATTCTTTAACAGCGCAATTGCTATTTAGACAAACGATAATAAATTTCATCATGTACTTTTTATATCAATAGTAGTTTATTATTGAAGCTGAATTAATGTATCGAGCTCAATTAGGTAACAATATTCTTCTTTTTCTTCTTCTTCTTCTTCTTCTCCTTCTTAGTGCTTGAATTTATTTTAAAATTTCGAAAAATAATATATCTTAACGAACTTCTTCTAGTCATTTAATGTTCGAATTTTCAGTAATGCTGCACTTATAACAAAATGTATTATCAAAAAATAAATGTTGTACGCAAAATGAATGAATTGCATCCTATTTTTTTTTTCCCCAAATTATAAAAATACCATAACGTATAACTTATACCCAAAGTTATAGTAGAATTTATTTAGATTATATTAGATTATATTTAATTGAGATTATAGTAGAAGCCAGCACAACAGTTAATATTTATAGATTAACATGATTTGCATAAAATTACTAATATATATATATATATATATATATATATATATATATATATATACACGCATTCGAAATTTTATAAAGAAGTGAAAATTAATTTTAATGCATGATGTTTCAATAAATTTACGCATTGTTTTTTGTTTTTTTTTTGTTTTTTTTTTGTTTTTTGTTTGTTTGTTTTTTTACATAATTACAGCATTACAGTGATTGAAATTTATGTTTAATCATTGCATAAAAATGTATTCCTAAAATATACGATACAAGAAAATCTATTTCTTCCATTGATATACGTGTATATGTATAATATACGTAAAAGATTTTGAAACAAAATAAAAAAAAAAAAAAAAAAAAAAAAAAAAAAAAAAAAAAAAAAAAAAAAAAAAAAAAAAAAAAAAAAAAAAAAATACGTTTGCAGTTCGAATGCATGAACCAAGAGATGCGAGTAATCGATAAGTACCAAGTAATTATTTTATTTCATTTGCGCTATTCATATTTCGTAGTGAATAAATATTTATATCCAATAAGAAATGAAAGTAAGAACGAGCTACAATAACAAAACAAAAAAATTAAAAGAGTAGAGAGAGAGAGAGAGAGAGAGAGAGAGAGAGAGAGAGAATGAGAAACTGCAATGCGGCGAAAAATCAATGTGACTTTATTAGCAGCCGAGCGCTTGCTAATTTGTTCGAAATATCGATCGATGGCCTCGCACTTCTCCTATACGATGTTAGGCCACTTCTTTCAACTAATCTAAGTTTAGAAACTTGCTTGCGAAAAACAAGCCAAGCATTTTCAACCAACCACACTATCTTTAACGTTGCACGTATTGTTATCTGTCAAATGGGTTTATTAGCCTGTAGAAGTCTGCTTTTTCTATAATTTCATCCTTTCGAGTATCCTGTAATTTGTCAGTTTTATTTGTAATAGCAAATCTATCGGACACCGATAAAAGTTTGATATGCTTTGTTGCTTTATTAATTAACAAGTATAGAGAGCTTATAGCTAATAACAAATTAACAAATAACAAAATTTTGTTATTAAACATTCGTTACAAAGGAACATTAAATTTCTTTTTTTCTGTACTTTTTGTTTGTTTGTTTGTTTGTTTGTTTGTTTGGTTGATTTTATTAATAAAATAATTCACTCTACAAAAATATTTAACTTATGAAGCATAAACTTTAAATAATTTTCACAGTTAATTGAAATAAATAGTAATATTAAAAACTTTTTTTTTCCTTATCTTATCCTATACTGTTGAATTGTTGAACTTGAATAAAGCAGATGCAAAGATATTTCAAATAGTTAAGAAAGAAGATATTTAATATTTCAGATTCGATATAAGAAAATTTTTAATATTAAAAAAAAAAAAAAAAAAAAAAAATATAAGAAGAAAACATTTTTCATAATAATCTTTTAAAAATGGAATATGCGATAGAAAGATGCTTTTACAATAAAACGAAATTTTCTTATAATAAATTTGTGGCCTTTTCGTATTCGTGTATTCTCCAAGCTCATTTTGTACATAATGCTATTTGCGTGGGAAGTATAAAGACTTTAATTATAAAATAATTCACTCATTCATAGTTGATTAGTTTCTGTGTTAGAAATACCGTTTTTAAATGAGCAATTTGAAAGTGAGATTTGCAAACGATGGGGTTATTTAATGTTTAAAAATGCTGAATGACCTTCATGTAATTAAGTCATAGAAACGTTAATGCAAATACACATTAACATTAAAAACATTAATTCATACAAATCTTACATATTTATGTACAAATGCATTTAAAATCACGTTCCATGCTTAATATTTACTCAATCGTATTTTTATGAAAAATGATTTTGAATTAAAAAAATTATGGTAAATTATAATGATACAATGGTATATGACATTAAGAAATAATTTCGTCATTGGCATTAATTGTTTCATTGATGCCGCCTGTCGTGAGTCAATGAAGCTATTTCAATTTTTAAGCAAATAATTATTGATACGTAATTTCATTACAATATTACATAACAGTGTGTTTCGATTCAATTAATGAAACATTTTTTTAATTTTCTATAAAAAAAATATAAAATAAAAAACAAAAAAACAAAAAAAAAAAAAACAAACAAACAAATAAATAAATAAATAAAAAAAAACACAAAAGAATCTTTTATAAAGATATTTCCTTAATTATGTATGTTTTCAATTGAAATAAAATTATTTTCAAACCTAAATGGATTACCTATCGTTGAGTGACATTGATATTTATAAATAATATCATTAATGATTTGTTGTAGTTGGCTTTAATATTAGATTCGTAGCTTTGTAGCCACAAGTTTATCCTTACCACATTCTTATGGCTTACAACATTATAATCAATGCATTCATAATTTATAATTAAAATTTGACAATTCACATATGTGTCGTTGTAATTTTGCGACTGACAAATAAAAAATCTGACACTATTGCCCGCTACGACAATTTCGATATTTTCTCTTCATCTCTAAGCTTACAAATATGATTATACATAAGAATTCTTCTAAAGATCATTGTGTAAAATTATTAATAAACATATTTCTATTTGACTATTATTTGTTCAAGAAATCAATAACAATTGCTATGTGTATCTTTATGCTTAAGGTGTATTATCACCTTGAAATTATTGTTGCCACGAATGAAATATCTTATTCGTGTTGGGAAATGTCTCGAGTATTTGTCATAGACGTAATGCGTTAAAAATTTTATAGCGTACCGTTACGAGCATTATTTATTGCATACAATTACGAATGTTGAAATATTCGTAAAATTTCATCCCTTCGTATCTCCATACAATGAACGAGCTCAATTGAATATCGCGTCGCAATGAAATTTTCATAAACACAATTCTAAATTACATCGCGCACCCACACCCCTTTTAACAATAGCCATAGGAGTAAATAATGAATCTGTCCCGTTCGGATTTATTATTCATATTTACACGGGGAAGCAGATTTTTCCCACCGTTGCTTCTAACAAATCATCTCTTGGCAGTTGCCGAGCGCGGATTTAGCGGACCGGGGATATGGCGCATACGTTGATCAACGGGAGCAGAATGAAAAAGCGGATAAAGTGCCGGGCGCTATGGAGTGCCAACCATCGACAATCATTGACGTATCCATCGGATAAGTAGGAGGGGATCGCGCGATTCGAGAACAGCCAGAGGGCTAAGGACGCACATTACGTGGAACGGCCGGTCGCTCGGGTCGATGCTCGGGTCAGGTGCGAAGGGTTCGCGAGGCAGAGGGGCCAGGAGGACCGGATTAGAGAGGCTCGGGTCAAAGGCCATTTAGAGCACGTGTACTCCATCCTCTTTGACAAAGTTTTATCGCGACTGGCTCTTTCGGCCTCTTTGTGCTTTGTGTTTGTTTTCCTTGGTGAGGTACGCTGCCAGAAAAGATGCCTCGCGCCACGGTGGGGAGCATGGTTTCGCCCCCCAGTCGAGATTACGTTTTGTTTAATTTTAGAAAGCTCGGTCTCCGCCCAAGCCAGTAAGTACCTACCTACCTTATGCACCGATCCGATAAATATTTAATTTACTTTAACGAGCTGCTTCTCGACTTATCCCGCTGTCGTAATGGCTCTCTTAATAGCCTCGCATATATGTCGCGCGATGTCTTGCTTAATCGTCGACGAAGGCATTTATACGTTGCCCCGCGTTTACCGTCCCCAGTCTCTCCTCCTCCCCCCCCCCCATTAACCGTACTTGAACGGCCAACTGGCTTTTATTACAGGCGTCCCTTGCAAATATCCGGATGCAATAATTTGAGGTGTCGATGAGCCGCGGCGACGTGCACGCACAAAGCCGTTCATTATACTAGACGACATTGCCGCTCGATGCACCGTCGAGGCGTAAAATAATCGATTCGATAATTAATGGCGCACTCGTCGGTTCGCGAGTGAAATAAAAGGATCGCGTACGTGCCATTGCGAGATAAAGCTATTCGTTTATGAAGTTGGCGTGATGAAATGGAAGGGCCGACCGCCGCTCGAGCTTGAGGAGGCTCTTCCTCGAGACCACGGCCGAAAGAATCCGCGGGTCACAGCGAAGGAGAAGGTTTCGTGGTGGGGCGCTTGGAGGGTGCCGCTTTGGATCTCGCAGGGCTCTGGTGCGTACGTATACTTGCGCGCATGCGCGCAATTATCCGGAGGGAGAAAAGCAGCGGGGATCCAGCCAGCCAGCCCCCCAACCCCACCCCGGAGCTAGTAGTCAGGGACGAGCCAGGCCAGACGCGATCATTAACCGAGAGCCCGACACGAGGAGGCGTTCTCTCGTCCTCTCGTTCCCGAGGATGAGTTGCAACGGGGTGGCGCAGCCGAGGAGCGCGACACGCTGATATTCGGAGCGGGGGTGTGCGACAGCTACAGGTGGTGATAGCGTTATCGATAACGACGACTACGACGACGACGACGACGACGACGACGACGACGATTTGAGACCTTCTCTTCCTATTTCTCCTCCTCTTTATCTCCTCCTTCTTCTTCACCTCAACCTCGGAACCTGAGCTACTCGGCGCACTGACGCCCCGAGTTCTCGTCGAGTGCGCGAGAGTGTCGACACGCGGCCGATTGGAAGCGACGCGGCCAATTGGCCTACTTACTATTCACGCGAGTCCAATCCAAATATCTCATCTCGGGCTTTCTCGACGCCGCGGGCGGCGACACGGAAAAGTGCGACGTTTGCCGAATGGAAAGGATCAAGCACGCGGTTCGTTCGAACGATTTCTTTGAATCGCTGAGAGTGATGATGAGAAGGACACTCGTCGACAATCGTGCCAATTAGCTACACGCACCTGCTCATCTTTGTCTCTCTCTCTCTCTCTCTCTCTCTCTCTCTGTCTGTCTGTCTGTCTGTCTGTCTGTCGATCTGTCCGACACTGTGCGAGCCTACGACGAGCGTGTGCGTAATTGCTCGAGCCTGTTAATGTTTAAGAAACGGGGCTGCGATTGAGGACGTAATTTCGACATTATCGAATTATTTTTAGCCTCGGCCTCGTGCGACACAAGTTCAGGACATCGAAGGTTACTCGATATGGAATAGGAGCCGACGACGGCTAACAATCCTCGAAGATGAGCGTGCGAATGAAATTGACGTTCTCCTCGCCATCAGCGGCTGATTGCGATAAGACGTTTGCCAACAGCGGTGAAAGCCTGGAGGAGCGCGTGGCTGCATTCAAGAAGGACGAAGAGCTCATGAAGGAGACCAATAAGTTCGTAACCGAAGTCATTGAAACGGCTACGTTCGAGGCTACTAAAAGGGCCGAGCAAGTGAGTTTCAAATCAGCATCTCGACATTTTCCCTACCATGCACTTTCAAATTTTGACTAACTGCCGCGTCTATTCCTTACATTACACTTTATCTAACTCGCCTCCTCTTCTTTCATTTCAGAATGCTAATGCTCATGGAGAAGGTACGTTGGCGTTAGATATATTATTATCTCATATATACTCCATTAAAGCAACATTAATGAAAAATCTCATCAATCAACTTGTTGTGCCATTTGAAATATCTCATTAATGCAGATAAATATAAATGACGTTATTTCTCCTCAAACTTCCAGTCAAAATTATTAATAAATAAATAAATGATGTATAAATTTAACGCTATGCAGGTAACAAGTTCAAAGGTGCGGAAACGATTGCCGGTTGGAATAATCGAGCGCGCGGCTTCTGCAATCGCGTATGGAACGCCGTTTTTCCCTGTTTCAACAACAATGGTAAATCTTAGAGTGAATGCGAGGCCAGAATTTTTAAGCTTTGTGGGAATGATCTATCCGCCACATCCATCATCATAATCATCATAGTCATCGTCACAATCTCACTATAGACTCAGAGCAAGATAATAACAACAAAACAATACAAAACACGACAAATTTGCCAATTAAAAGTCAAGACGATGTATTGGAAAATGTAGATACTTTATCATTGTGTGAAGAATTTTAACTAGAACTAGTGGCGCTTAAAGAGCTTTAAATGCATAAACAATATACGTAACGGCGTCCATTTCCTACTTTATTTATTATTATATTTTTTCGTAAGAAATAATTCTCCCGATACATCAACGCTCTTTCGATCAAAAATATTTTAATGCACTGCATAAGCATATTAAAAAAAAAAAGAAAAAGAAAAAAAGAAGAAGAAAAAAAAAACGGCATTCATGTTATAAAAATGAGAAGTAAGCATTATCTTTTGTAGGCCAAAACAACGCATAACCGCATATTGTTGTACTTGCTGTTCTCACAAATTTCATGTTACAAATGGAAGCACATTCGATCCATTTTTTCTTCACAATTGAATTATCACGCTTGATATCATTAACCATAATAGATTTCAATATGAACTAGTACGAATGAATTTCGTTTATGGTAAATCATAATAATTGTGCACGATATACAAGTAGAATGATATAAAACTATAAATTAATTGTTTAGTAATTAATTGATATAAAACTATGAATTAATTGTTTAATAATTAATTGATAATTGAAATAATAGATAGATCGTGTTGTTTTAGCTATAAGACGTGTATGTGTATGTTTCATAAATTATTTAATTCCCTCTTGATAAATTAGATACAATTGAATGAAGAACGTATGAATGAATAAATGAGTATTGTACAAAAGATAGATAGATGGATAGATAATGAAATAATTGATAAACTTTACAATACGCTATTTGAATAACTCTGCTTGTATTCAGAATTTTTAGTAAAATGTATTGGTTTCTTTTAATAATCTTATTAATATGTAGTTGTGTAGAGAATTGATGGTTAATGATTAAGGGTTCCTATACTCAAATACAAACATGTCATCTTTCTTATATAATATATTTTTATTAAAAGCATTGC
Source organism: Ceratosolen solmsi marchali (assembly GCF_000503995.2). Classification (NCBI taxonomy): domain Eukaryota; kingdom Metazoa; phylum Arthropoda; class Insecta; order Hymenoptera; family Agaonidae; genus Ceratosolen; species Ceratosolen solmsi. Next base: position 2,414,308 of record NW_011948430.1, read on the forward strand.
ACTGCACTGAAAGTTTTAGTATTACAATATTTTAAACCTGAACATTGGTTAATTATCTCTATAATATATGTGAATTATTTAATTTATCGAATGACAAATGTACTTAAGAAATAACGGATGTACCACAATGAATAATATCGAGAGATCTATGAAGATTTGAGTATAGGCACTGGCTTACCAAATAAATCGATAGTTTCATAGAAAAAAAAAATGCATTTCTTCCCTTAGAATTACTCGCCTGGGCTCAACCATTCCGGTATCGCTTCACAAGACCTTAACTACCCCCGGAGCTGAAAAATTTCTACCAAGGGTTAATCATCCCCCCTGCCCCACTTACGCAGCACTTAGCCCCGACTGTTGACGAGATATTCTAGCCGAACGACTACCTACTTGGACTGTCTTGCTTGACGACGAAGGGATGATGTCCACGCTATACTACCTCGATACTCTTCTGTTCCCTTTCTCGTTCTTTATGATGACTTGATGTTACACGCTCTAGTATTTTAAAACATTTTTATGCTACAAAGCATCATATTTCTCGGATTGGCAATTGGAAAAAGTGTCGATGCCGTTGCGACTGACGTGACGTATCGTGAAAGTTACTGTACAAAATGGACTAAACTAATGACTTTATGAATGGTAAAGAATTCCCTTTAAACATAAATCTTATCGTAATATTACCGAGACCCTTTATATAATTTGTCCATTACGAACATCTTATATGAATAAGATTTTTTAGTATATGTATTCTAATTAATAAATTAATAAAGAAACGTAATATAATAATTCAGCGATTATACGATTCCGAGAGCAATATAAGGCAGGTAAATGTTATGTTTTTTCACTTTTTTGTTTTTGTTTTTTTTTGTTTTTTGTTTTTTTGTTTTTTGTTTTTTTGTTTTTTGTTTTTTTGTTTTTTGTTTTTTTGTTTTTTGTTTTTTTGTTTGTTTGTTTGTTGTTGTTGTTGTTGTTGTTTTAATAAAAGTAATAAACGGATAAAAAACCAATACGTCTTGTAAAATATATCTCGATTCCTGACAAAATTGATTAAATGGCTCATTCTAAACGCAATTAATGTAATTATTTAAAGGGAATATAAAAAAAAAAAAAAAAAAAAAAAAAAAAAAAAAAAAAAAAAAAAATCATAAACGAATAGCTAATAGAAGGCACGCAATTAACGATAAAAAGATAGTGATATTATTATATTTCATATATCCCTAAGGTATATTTGATTACGTCATTAGAGTACTTAATAGCATCCAAGTACGAGTATCGATTATTTGCAAGAAACTGTTATAAAGGCCGTATACCTATCTGCTTTATATACAGTCAGACAGGCGTGTTTACTGCGGGTGCACGCAAGAATGTAAAAAACCAAACCTAACACGTGCATACACACATCATCAATTATTCTTTACTGTAAATTATATCTTTTAATATTTCATTATTAGGTTTTCCATTATGTCGTAAAACTTCTGTTATAAAGTTAAATAAAATGCATCAAATGGATGTTAAGAATACACACGCACACGCATAAGTACACGCATAAGCATACGTATAAGCACGCGCATAAACGTGTATATAAATACTTTAAATTAATTCTGTGAAATTTAATTCACTTCGGGATTATATACATTTAAGGACTTATTCTCGTATGAGTAAAATGTAAATACATTTATGCACAGAGGGACAGTGCTATAATTCATTATAAATATAATATGTACATGCGACTTAATTTGATGATGTTTGTAATCTATACTATTGATAAGTTGGCGGAAAATGAATGAATAAACTTGTCCCTTCTTGTCCACATTGCAAATGCTGTAACGTATTTATGATTAAGTATTGAATTGAATTTATATGAAACTTTGAGGACATTTGACTATTATTTAAACCTATTACGCTTCTTTATGACTTTTTACAGAAATTATTTTTACGTCAAGTCAGTGTACCTGAGAATTTACATTTTATGCTATGAAGATACATGAATGTTAACTGAAAGTAATATGTTCGTAAATACTTAACCAAAGATTTCCTATATGTTTTTACGCTCGTTCATTTGACAAAATATAATTAATTATTGCAATAATTCACATTTTTAAGGCCTTGATTTAACAATGATAATCAAAAACTAAATTATAATTTTATGTTCAATATTATTAGGCTATAATGTATATGTATGTGTAAAGAGATGAAAAGAGAAAAAAGAATCTATAATTTGAGCGACAATCACTGATATAATACATATAAAGTATTAATTAAAAATTAATATTTTGTTACTTAATACTAATAAACCTAAAATAGATGTATCGTTTCGCATAAAATATGTGTATATTATATCATAATAATCATATAAATAATTGTACAGTGTAAATCTAAATATATTTAAAAAACAATTTAAAAAATCTTTTATTGTATATGTTGTTTAAATTTTCCATACCTTTTAAATTCTACTTGCTTTTTCTTACTAAATTTTCATTTGAATATCGTTTATTCGAATTTATATATATAAAGATTATTCTAGTGATAATTTTAAGATTTCAATGATTATATATGAATTATATAATAATGTCAATGATTTGCATTCATTAGCGAAAACATTATTTTCTTGATGCAAGTAAATCTATATTATTTGTGTATATCTGAATAAATATTTTAATACGATCAAGTCACTATTATATTGTATACATAGATTATTCGATGAATTGCAAAGTATTGCAAAATATTAATAAAATATATTGCAATAAGAAATTGAATGTATATTTAAAAAATGTTGTGATTAAAAATTTTTCAAACTTTATTTAACTAACAATTTCAACGCTGATATGTTAGATTAGATTCTTTATCATTAATCTCTACTCGTTTCTTTAATGTAGTAAGAATTTACATTGTTTAAAGATAATTTCGTTTAAACGTTTTGATTTAAATACGTTTTTAATTATTTTTTATAATTTCAGTACTGTTATAAAAATAAAAGTTTCAAAAAGTTGTCGAAATTTTGTACGACAATAATTAAATAAAGCATCACTAATGATAAGGATAAAATTGCAATTAAATAATATCCTTTCTAAAAAAAAATTAAATCTAAAACAATTAAAAAAAGTTAGGCGATTGTAGGGATAGAATATTGTTTTAAATATTGACAATTATACTTACTAAACCTGCAAGAAAAACATCGCAAGGGAAATGATGATTGAATATTTTATTTATAGAAATAGTATTATCCGTTAATTCATAATAGTTAAGTTTAATGTAAAGATATCAAATCAAATTAAAATTCTGATAGAATAACTGAACGGTTTTTTGGATAATGTTACTATGGAAACAAATCATTATCTTCAAGAACGCATACGTATAATATTCAAGGTACTACGAGTAACACATGTTTATGAATTTTAATAAAAAATCGTGTGGATAATCATGAATTCAAGTATAAGTGAATTTCGAAAATTGCACGAAACAAATATTCATAAATTAAAAAAATTTGAATGCCATAAAAGTAAATTCAATGAAGAAATCAATAATATTATTGCTGAATTTTTAATGTTCAATGTACCGGAACAAGTTTTTAATTTATTATCTAGGGAGAAAATACCAAGGTTTTATCATTTATATTACATACTAAACTAAAGTTCATATATTTTATAGCTTAATATATTGTAGTTAACGAACGCACTTGGCCGCATTCTTCTTCATATTCTAACCTAACATTTATTAAAAACAGGACTCATTTTTACATTTTTACATGCACAATTTCTAAAAATATACATTACATATGTATATATGCACATAATACATATATACATATATATTTAATTATTCTGAGCAAATGATTGTGCATTAAGAATACGGCATTATTTAAACGTAGCATGTGTTAGTAACTATAATATGCGACTGTCGTTTGTTTATTATAAAATAATTATTTGTATTTGATGATTAAAATATAATAGAGCAAATAAGAGCAAAAGCATGAAAATACAAAAGGAAAAAGAAAGGATTTTTAAAATTAATTGTTATACATCACTAAAACAAAAGAGAAGGGAGTTTCGAAAAAAATTGATCGATGCTGTCACAAGGAACCATGATAATTTGATGAAAAAATATAATGATAATATGAGTGGAGAAGATATAGAATATTTGAAATTCGAATACATTACGCAATCTATAGGGAGCGAACATATTTTGCCCATAGGAAACCATGATTTAAATGGTATATTGGCATTGGTACCACAGAAATGGAAAGAAAAATATCCAAAAGCAACAAAGGAAATTATTAAGGAAATTAAAGAATGTTATATTTTGAGTATTAAGACTGCAATAGTGCATTTTGTTTTTGAATCCCATGACAATGACGATAATTGTGAAAAACAGGTTACTCAATTTTAGCTATACATTTAGTTAAATTTTAATTTTACTTTTATTTATGCAGGTAAACTGAAAATGTAAACTATTTGTTTATAAATCACATATTTCGCAGAAAATCGACGTTAATTTAAGTTCTCTAAAGTGTGAAAGACTAAAGAATTTTCGAAAAATACAACGGAAACTTAAAGAGATCCTAAAGTTGTACCATCCTTGTATTCGAAAGGCACTGGACGTTTGGTTTCGTGAATTTAGGTAAAACATAATCAATTAAATTGACGATTATAATAATTTAACATCAAATTCTTCAGCAAATTATTAACAATTATTTACAGTACAATAAATCTAATTGACAAGCAAATCTTGCTAAACAACAGTCAATCATATGAACTCAATATATTTAATAATCGAGTTATACAGATGATAAACGATGTAAAAGCCCTTCTAAAAAAAAAATGGCTTTCAAAAATTACCAATATATTCCAAAAAGTAAGAAGTTGTTTAGCCGCATTGTGATTTGTCGTTATGGTTATTAAAGTTATTAAATACGTATATTTTTTAACAATATTCTCAGGCTATAAAGAAAGGCACTATACCGATTGAAAAAAATAAACTGTATGTTAAGAAATTATTCAAATGCCTGGCAATAATGATGGAAGATCAATTACGTTGCCTTTGTTTAAAATCAATGGACACCTATATGGATTGTTTATTGAATAATAGGGTAATAAATATTTATAGGAAAAGATTGACGAAATAATGTTGGATTTTTTTTTTTTATCTGAAAATGTTCTCCAGCTAATCGTATATAACATTCTCTTTAATAGGAAAATACATGCAATTTTTATATAAAAATGGTTCCAAAAAATAACATTATATCCTTTGAGCCATCATTTAATTTGTTTAGCAATATATTTCTAAATCTCTTAAATTTACTTCACGAGTCTGTAAATACATTTAAACGCGTTGATGTTGAATTAATACCAAAAACTAAACATTATAATCATACGTATTTAAAGGTAATGTAATCAATTACATTATATAAGTGTTTTAGTAAGTCAAATAATATAACGCAAACTTCGCAATAGCCATACATTTCAGAGAATCTTATAAATCTCCATTCTTCAAAAATTATTGAATTTATTGAACAATATAAGAAGGAAACGGAATTTTTTATCCAAGATTTTAACAAGTACTTGAATCTTATTAATATGGAGGAATTCAATTTCATTCAAGCGTTTCTAAATGATGATCATACACTCGAAGAGTACGAAGATCTAATCGATAAATACTATGATCTTTCTCGAGAGATTCTATTGGTTTCCGAGCAGACAACGTTTTTTGATCGATTTGAAATAAGCAAGAAAGATTTAATCGACTTCATATCGCAATATGCCAACAATTGTAAAACTATGCTAGTGAATAAAGTGATTTCGGATTATCAGCTGAAAGTAAAAGCGTAGGTATAAATTAATTATCTGTCTATAAATTAATGAATCAAAACTGCAATAAGCTATGCTTTAATATAATGTAATCAGTACATTATTGGAAGCTTTAGTAATTTGTTGAGTTTCTTTTATGTTAAGAAAAATGTCATTCAAATTGAGAAAATTGAAATTATTATTGACTAGAATTGAAACTCACTTTGAGCAACATCAAAATTTTCAAATTTCCTAATGAATTTTATATCAATTATCAAATTTATGCTTAAACAATATGATAATATTGTATAGCCTATTTTTCTCTTTATTTATCTGTATATATATATATATATATATATATATATATATGTACAGGTATATTCATAATTAAGTAAATTATATAATAATTTGGAGATTTTTACAGAATTGTAGAAGAGTATCAGAATATAACTAATACGGCGATAAGTACTCCTTCTAATACCATGGAATTAATGGAGCTTTTTATTTTTGTTAAAAATGCCAAGACTAAAATGGTAAAACATTTGGAAGAAAAATTGAGAAAAATTTTGAAGTACATTTTATTTGCATCTCGTTACATGCCCATGTCATCGATCGAAATCAAAACAAATAATTCAGCTTTTCAATGGTAAAATCATCATCGTCCGATGTTTCTTTGCAAAAACATTATCGTTTTATTTTCTAATAAGTAAGTTGAAATAAAATATATTCTTAGGTATCATCGAATGTCCTCAATTTTTCAAGAGCATCTTGCAATTGTCGCCGGTAAAATCGGAGAATTCCAATATTCTCTTAAATTGCGGATAGAAGAATTTCACGAGGACCTAAAATTATATAAAAAACAGGGCGATGAAATGCAGTGGTGGGATAACATCGATGAAATCTTTCGTTATAAGAAAAAAGCAGACAGATTAAATAATCGTTTGATTAATGCACTGGAAGCTATAGATAATTTTAATAAAGAGGAAGAAATATTTGGCTGGGAATTGTCACAGTATCCTTTACGAAAGAAGGTAATGAAATAATTGTTATTTCAATAGCATAAAGTGGCCTTCAATTATTGTTTTTAACTTATTTTTAAGTCTCTCTGTAATTATAATTTGATTTAAAATTTAATGAAGTTATAATATGACGATAATCGCTGAACAATCTTAATCAAATATACTTGTGCATTTATACAAATAATAGTATTCGTATTTATTATAAATTTTATGAAAAGTTCATCTTTACCAGCAATAAAGCGAATGCGTATGCTAAATAAATATTCGATTAGTAAAATAAATGAAAAAATGGTTCGATACTGTAAGGATTCGACATTTTGACATAATAATTAAATCGGCCGTATGTCGGCACATTCAATTGTCATTTCAAATCATATTAAAATGCTTCCTATCTTAGATTGCCGATAATTTAACGCCGTATAAAAAATTTTACGACATTGCCTGTGAATTTCTGTCCAACTATTCGAAATGGATGAATTCAATGGTTGGTAGTTACGATCCAGATGACATAGAAAATGACTCTGGCACGGCAATTCGTTCTATATATAAATTGTCGAAAAGCTTCAATGTGCCGGCGCTTCGAAAATTATCAGAGATTGTGAGTACAACCATTGAGGAATTCAGAGAACACATGCCCGTTATTATGACGTTAGGTAATCCAGGAATGAAGACTCGACATTGGGAACTAATTTCTGAAATTGTCGGTTTTCCAATTAAAGTCGATATTCATACGACGCTATCCAAGGTACCGATTTCAAAAATATAAAGCTCCATTATCTTAGACTTTACTTGAACTGAACGTGCCTGTTACTGACGCTAATCTTTGCAATTTATATATTTTATTTGTGATTGAACTGTAAACAAAAAAAAAAAAAACAGAAAAAAACAAAAAAAAAACAAAAAAAAAAACAAAAAGCTATGGATTAATAAGAATATCAATATGAGCATTGATAATGTGAACATATGATTTTTTTTTTCTTTTTTTTTTTCGATAGATTATAGATTTTGGGCTTGACGATTATGTCCCTAAATTTGAAAGTATATCGGAAGCAGCAACAAAGGAGAACAATTTGGAGAAAGCACTTATAAAGATGCGCGAAGAATGGATTGGCATTCAGTTTATTGTGAGTATTTATCGAGACACGGGAACATTTATTTTTTCCGGAATAGATGACATTCAATTGCAATTGGACGATCACGTCACTAAAACTCAAACAATGAAGAACTCAATTTATATTAAAGCATTTGAAAAGGAAACATTGTGAGTCCGACAGTCGTAATTATAAATATTTGAAAATATTTTTATAAAACTTTTGGGAATTCATTCATTTTAGGGAATGGGAAGTAAAATTGCTTTTACTTCAAGATATCATCGACTATTGGTTGAAAGTACAAGCAACTTGGATGTATCTCGAACCAATATTTTCGTCCCCGGATATTCAACAACAAATGCCGGAGGAAGGGCGAAGATTCAGCGCAGTCGATAAAGTTTGTAATAATTGTTCGGCTCTTACTTTCTTCATTATATTTTAAACATATTATTCCTTTTTTTTTTAATTTCATGATTATTAATTCTCACATTCACGGTATTTTAGGTAATATGTGACTTGACAACCCTTAATGTTTTACAAAGTTTATTTATATATATATATATATATATATATATATATATATATATGTATTTTTTTTTTTTTTTTTTAAAAAATTTTTTTTTTTGAAATAATATTTTATTAATGTAGATATGGAGAGATATAATGTTAAACGTAGAAGAAAATCCCGATGTGATGGTTGTTATTGAAATCGATAAGATGCTCGAAAGGCTGAAAAAATCAACAAATCTGTTGGAATTAATTCAAAAGGGTCTCAATGAATATTTGGAAAAGAAACGACTTTATTTTCCAAGATTTTTCTTTCTGTCTAATGATGAATTATTAGAAATTCTTTCGGAAACTAAGGATCCAACTCGGTAAGTTTATTACCCTCATTGTCAACGTATTAGGCATCGATATTGTATAACAATTTTATTCTAACAATTAAACAGGGTGCAGCCACATTTGAAAAAATGTTTCGAAGGCATAGCAAGATTAATCTTTACCGAAGATTTGAAAGTTACCACCATGATCTCATCCGAGGGTGAAGAAGTTATTTTAGAAAATCTTATCGATACTGTAGCTGCCAAAGGTCAAGTAGAGAAATGGCTAGTGGAATTAGAGAAATACATGAAAAAAAGTGTTCGAGCTCAGGTATATTTCTAATTAATTTTATATTTATTCGTATATTGATATTTTATATAAGCGCTTCAAAATTATTTGAAACATATATTAACTTTTTCAGTAGAAATTCCCTTATCTTTAACAAATATATTTTACAAATGTAGCATTGTTTGCGTACGGAAGCTTCAAATATTATCAAATCAAATCATATCAAAAAATTAAAAAATAGAAAATAAAACTATTAAAAAATAGAAAATTACATTAAAATAATTAATAGACTCGTGCACATACATTAAATCTATAAGTATTAAATATTAGATTGAAGGAGATATGTAGGCTTAAAGTATTTCATTTTAGGTTATTCATGCAAAGAACGCGTATGTAAAAAAACTGAGGAAAGATTGGGTCTTGGATTGGCCGGGTCAGACTATTTTATGTATTTCACAACTCTATTGGACCTCCGATGTGATAAATGCAATGCCTAAAGCACCAGTTAGTCTGAAGAACTATGTTCAACGTTGTATCGACGAATTGGGAGAAATTGTAAAACTTGTGCGAGGCAAATTATCGAAGCAAAACCGTACGACTCTTGGTAAATGAAATTCTTCCTATTAATTAATTTTTTTTCTTCGTAATTTTATTACATTAATTCCATTACATTTTACTTATAATATTACATATTATATCGTCAAAATTAAGATTTTTTACAATCTCTTCGTGCTTAAGCATAATAATAAAATATTATCTTCTATTAAAGACTCGGTTAAGAAATTTGCTGATGAATTGCATAATTTTTTATAAATGCTTTATCGTAAATTTATTGTCAACGAAATATTACGTCTAAAATAAAGATAAAAAACCTATAAAAAATATGCTTTTAAGAAAATGCTCATCTCATGTAATAATTAAAATATCTTGCAGAAGCTTTAGTAACTTTGGATGTGCACGCGAGAGACGTATTAATTGAATTGTGCAATAGTGATGTTAACAACGCTTCTGACTTTAAATGGATCAGCCAATTGAGATACTACTGGATGGTAAATATTCTTAATAATAATAAAATTCTTAATAGATTCCTTTTTACCGATGAAATTATTAGGCTACATTATTGTAGGATAAAAATTTAATTACGATGATGATAAATGCTTCGCTTCATTACGGTTACGAATATTTGGGAAATACCGGTCGGCTCGTTATAACGCCATTAACGGATAGATGTTATCGAACACTTTTTGGAGCACTGTGTTTAAATCTTGGTGGTGCACCGGAAGGTCCGGCAGGAACCGGAAAAACTGAAACCACAAAAGATTTGGCGAAAGCAGTTGCCAAACAGTGCGTTGTATTCAATTGCTCCGATGGATTGGATTACATTGCTCTTGGAAAATTCTTCAAAGTAAATAATTGTACATAAAATTTGATATTATTTTTGTAAATTAGTAGAGTATAGAGTTAAGGAAGTGAAGAAAAAAAAAAGTTTTATTTAAATTAATCTACATCAGATATTTTTTTAATTATATAGTTTTTAAAAATATCATTAGAACTATGATTTTAATAAAAAAAAAAAAAAATATATATATATATATATATATATATATATATATATATATATATATATTAAAAAAATAATAATAATAGGGACTCGCAGCATCTGGAGCCTGGGCCTGTTTTGATGAGTTTAACCGTATCGATTTAGAGGTACTTTCAGTGGTAGCTCAACAAATTTTAACAATTCAGAGGGCAATAAGTGCGAAGCAAGATACATTGATTTTCGAAGGAACGACGTTAAATGTAAATCCGGCATGCGCTATATTTATTACTATGAATCCGGGATACGCTGGTAGATCGGAACTGCCAGATAACTTGAAGGCATTGTTTCGCTCAGTAGCCATGATGGTAATAAATAACTTTTATAATTATAATAATAATAATAATAATAATAATAATAATAATAATAATAATATATTTTACGACACGTTTAACCATTATGTTACTCGATTCGATAAATAGGTACCAAATTATGGTCTCATCGCTGAAAACACTTTGTACTCCTTTGGCTTCCATAATGCCCAACCATTGTCCGTGAAAATTGTTACGACATATCGCTTGTGTTCGGAACAATTATCAACTCAGTGCCATTATGATTATGGTATGAGAGCCGTTAAGTCTGTTCTAACAGCAGCTGGTAATTTGAAATTAAAATATCCCGATGAAAACGAGGATATTTTAATGCTACGTAGTATTCGGGATGTTAATTTACCGAAATTCTTGAATCCAGACATCCCACTATTCAATGTAATTATACGCCGATCACACACACACACACACACACACACACACACACACACACACACACACACGCACACATACATATAATAATTAATATTACAAACAATATTACAGGGAATAATGTCGGATCTATTTCCCAGTGTTGTTTTACCCGAGCCCGATTATACGGATTTGAATGCATGTATTGCCGAAGCATGTAGGCGTGTAAATATTCAATGCGTACCCGAATTTCTATTTAAAATCCAACAGATTTACGAAATGATGATAGTTCGACATGGATTTATGATCGTCGGTCTTCCCTTTGGAGGAAAATCTACGGCTTATAGAATTCTAGCGGCAGCTCTTGAATTGTGCGAAGAGAGAGTATGTAACTTTTTTAAACTGCATATTTAATTAAGAAATTCATCAACGATACAAATTATAATGGCTGATTATCGAATTAACTTGATAGATTATCGTCTTGTTTCGTTCGTTTCATTCGTTTCGTTTTCCATTTTATGTTATGCATTAATCGGCGATTGAAGTAAAAAAAAAAAAAATAAATAAAAAAATTATAAAAAATTATGCTTGCACTTTTACTGTTATAGAATTTAATTGATGAGCGCAAGGTAGAAATAACGATAATCAATCCTAAATCGATAACGATTGGACAATTGTATGGGCAATTTGATCCTGTATCTCACGAGTGGCAAGATGGTATTTTAGCCATTAGCTATCGTGCTTTTGCTACGTCTACGAATAACAATCGAAAATGGCTTATATTTGACGGGCCAATCGATGCGATATGGATTGAAAATATGAATACTGTACTCGATGATAATAAAAAATTGTGCTTAATGAGTGGAGAAATCATTCAGCTAGCACCAACGACAAATTTAATTTTCGAGCCAATGGATTTGGAAGTGGCATCTCCAGCCACTGTGTCACGATGCGGTTGTTGTTAACATATTAACATTATTAATTCCTCACTTCGATAATTATGTCTTGTTACTTGCTATGTATTATTAGGACGAATAATCAGTATTATAAATAATCTCTAATGTTTAACCTTATTGTAGGTATGATTTATATGGAGCCGTCCAGTTTGGGTTGGACGCCTTATTTAAAGTCGTGGATTGGAACGATTCCTTCGCTATTAAACGATTGGTTTAAGAAATTCATTTACGAATCACTATTTTTAAGATTTTGCAAGCCACTCTTTTATCTATTGAGAAGATTGGGCGTTACGGTATAAAAAAAAATTTATTTGCAAATAAAAAATTTCACACACACACATTTATTTATCTAGGATGTATTTATCTAGGAAATGTGCCCAATGCCTGACACTAATCTCGTACAATCAATCACTTATTTAATGGATTGTTTCCTCGATGACTATAGAGCCGAGAATATAACACCTCCAAGTGATTTAGATCTAAGAGCACAAGTTGAAGTAAATTGTCGCATACAATTAATAATTTTCTAAAAAAAACAAAACAATGAAAACACTGTAATATCGATATTAATGTTATTACTTGTATTATACAAGCCTATTATTATTTATAGGGATCTTTTTTTTTCTCGTGTATCTGGGCAATGGGAGGTACATTAATATCGTCGGATAGGGAGAAATTCAGTCTTCTTTTCCGTGGACTTTTGGAAAAAGAATTTCCAAAGTCACTGGCAAGGGACTTGCAATTGCCAGAGCCAGTCTTACCACCCAAGAAACCATACATATTTGTGATTCCAAAAGGCGGCTTGGTTTTTGACTATAGATTTATCAAAGAGGTTTTCACATTTATCTTCTCCATATGAAATAGAATTAAAAAAAAAAAAAAAACAAAACAAAACAAAAAAGCAAAAAAAAAAAAAAATTATATATATATATATATTTATACGAATTATCTTTAAGGATATTTAAATGTGTAATAGGGGAAAGGCAGGTGGAAACTTTGGTCGGACGAATTGATGAATGCGCCTCCGATTTCAAGAGATATTCCCGTTAATCAAATAATCGTGCCGACGGTGGAAACTATACGATATACGGCGCTATTTCAGCTATTGGTTCAACATCAAAAACCAGTACTTTTTGTTGGGCCAACGGGCACTGGGAAATCCTTTTATGCGATAAACTTTCTTTTAAAGAAAAACGACTTGTCCATTTATAAGCCACTATTCATCAACTTTTCCGCACAAACGTCGGCCAATCAAATTCAAGATCTTATAGTGAGCAAATTGGATAAAAGAAGAAAAGGTGTGTATGGGCCACCCGTGGGTAAGCGTTGGGTAATTTTCGTTGACGATGTGTCGATGCCGACGAAGGAGGAGTACGGTGCTCAGCCATCCATTGAGCTGCTGAGGCAATTGCTCGACCAATCCCAATGGTATCATCACACTCTTCCGTTCGAATAAAGATTTTCCCCGACAAGTTTAATTTATCAAAATTGTTGTATCGTCGATTTAATATATTGTTGATTATTTTCCAATAGGTATGATAGAAAGGATGGCACAGCAATTAAATTGATCGAGCTTCAGTTAATGTGTGCAATGAGTCCTCCTATAAATGGTGGTAAGGACATCACGCCGCGATTTAAACGTCACTTCTTCGTTACGACGATTTCCAACTTTTCTGATGAGGTTATGATCGCTATATTCAGCAAAATTGTTCTCTGGCATCTTGACACAAGGTAATATACTTTCATTTAGTTGCATTTAATCATTGTAGTAAATCAATGACATTATTTTTAATTTGCTATTTAGAGGCTTTAGTAAAGAATTTGATCCATGTATCGATCAAATAGTATTAGCAACATTGGATATATATAAGAGGAGTCTGATGTATTTATTACCGACGCCAACTAAATCGCACTACTTATTTAATCTCCGGGATTTTTCAAGACTAATCCAGGTAATTTGTCGGACATTGTGTATAATTTGTCGATGACGAAAAGATGTTAATTAATCGTTGAAATTGTTTCAGGGTGTACTCTTGTCAGTTCCGGAATCGATGCCCACCCTCGACAGTATGAAAAAGCTCTGGACTCATGAGGTACTTCGAGTTTTTGGCGACAGATTGGTTGATCAAAATGATATCAATTGGCTTGTTCAGCAACTGCGACTTACATTGGCAGAGAAAATGGACGCTAATTTAGATACATTATTTTCTGAACTGAAAGCCGATAAAGATACAGCAGTACGTAATTATTGTACTTGATACTTGCCGATAATAATAGGTCGATAATAATATGAGGGAAAATAATAATGGTGATTCGTACGTAGGTTGGTGAAATGGAATTAAGAAATCTGCTTTATTGTCATTTTGGCAATCCCAAAGCTGACCAGCCACTCTATCAGGAAGTTAAGGACTTGGAATTATTGCGCAGCATAGTTGAGAATTATCTGAACGAGTATAACTCCATGACGAAGAAGCCAATGAATCTCGTGCTGTTTGGCTTTGCCATTGAGCATCTCTCTAAAATCGCTCGCATTATTAATCAGCCGAGAAGTCACGCGCTTGTAATCGGAGTTGGTGGCTCCGGACGTCAGTCGCTTACGCGATTGGCCTCGCACATCTGCGATTATGAGATTTATCAGATCGAACTTACTAAAACATATGGGCAATATGACTGGCACGAGGATATTAAGAAAATTCAGATAAAAACCACGGCGACCGAGTGTCATTCGACATTTTTATTCACAGACTCGCAAATCAAGGAAGAAAGCTTTCTTGAAGATATAAATAATATGCTAAATACAGGAGAGGCACGCAACTATTTTTCTTTATTGTTTTTTGTTTTACTTTTGTTTTGCTTTGCTTTACTTTGATCATCGGAAGGCTTTTTTTATCGTTATCGATGAAAGATTTGTTTTCACAGGTGCCAAATCTCTTTTCTAACGAGGAGAAAGCGGAAATTTGCGAGAGAATGCGACAATTCGATCGTCAACGTGATAAATCGTTACAAACCGATGGTAGTCCCGTCGCACTTTTTAATTTATTCATTCAGATAGCTCGCGATCAGCTACATATTGTAATATCAATGTCACCTATCGGCGACTCTTTAAGAAATAGAATTAGAAAATTCCCGGCGCTCGTTAACTGTTGCACTATCGATTGGATGCAGGTAATTATTTATTAGTTTTACCGCAATAAGTTGTATGTGTAATACTTTATACATAAATATATAGAGTCCTAAATAGGCTTTCTAAATTGAATAAAAATAATTGCTTAGCCTTGGCCAGCAGATGCTCTATCGGCTGTAGCAATGAAGTTTCTTAGTGAAATTCGGCTGACAAGTTTGGAGTTTACAGCTTGCGTTGACATGTGCCAATATTTTCACGTTGCAACGCAATCTCTCAGCAAAGAGTTTTTCGATCGTCTCGGAAGACACACATACGTTACACCAACATCATACTTAGAATTAATCAGTACATTTAAAAATCTCTTGGCTATAAAAAGAAGGTAAATATTGGCTAACAATTTACTTTGCAAATTAATAATTAGCATTCAATGGTGTTTCGAATAATTTTAATATTAATCTCGTTGTCGTTCCTCTAAAGTGAAATATTGTTGAGCAAAACACGATACGAAGGTGGGCTCTGTCGATTGGATGAAACTCAACAAGATGTTGTAGACATGCAAGAGACATTAAAACGTTTGCAACCTCTTTTAGTAACCGCCGCTGACGATGTGCAGAAAATTGTTGATCATATTGAAAAAGAAAGTAACGACGTTGCTGAAGTCGAAAAAGTCGTCAAAATTGACGAGGAAGCTGCGTTGGCAAGTATATTCATTATATCTAATATATATATATATATATATATATATATATATATATATATATATATAAGAAAAAAAAAACTATATACATATGAATTACGATACTATTTACTATAATACGATATGTTCTACGTAAGATACATATTACGATTTTCTTGTTTAGTGAAATATTTTTTTCAATCGTTCACATAGATAATCACCAATAATTAATAATCCTTTATCATACATTTAAGCAACTAATATCTACAATTTACATACGATATGAAGACAGATTTGGTTTTTCTTTTTCATAGAAAGTCGCGGCCAAAGCATCAGCAATAAAGGCGGAGTGCGATGCTAATCTTGCTGAAGCCATGCCAATATTATTGGAGGCGCAAAGCGCTTTAAATACCCTCACAATGGCAGATATTGCTGTGGTGAAAGCAATGAAAAATCCTCCCGCTGGTGTAAAACTCGTGATGGAGAGCATTTGCATTTTAAAAGTAATATAACCAAACTATATTAAATATTGGCAAAACAAATGTTATATTTTTGTTGTTGTTGTTTTGTTGTTTCATTTAATTTCAATATGATTTGACGGTATTTGAAATGTTAGCGATGTGATTATAATATCTTGGCTGTGATGTTCAATGATTATTATTTAATAGACGGCTAATTGGCGTGAATTATGAATAGCTTGATAATATAGAGCCAAGTACATAGGAAAATATAAAGGATGATGCTATTGTAATATTTCGCAGGACTTGAAAGCCGAAAGAATAATGCAGCCTAGCGGTAGGATTGCGGAGGATTATTGGAAGGTCTCGTTGAAAGTTTTGAGTGACGTTAAATTTTTGGATACCTTAGTGAATTACGATAAAGATAATATACCGGAACAAGTGATTGAAAAAATTCGCAAGGATTACTTGACAAACGTAAACTTCGATCCGAATAAAATAAAAAGTGCCTCGACCGCTTGCGAGGGTTTATGCAAGTGGGTTTATGCCATATCGGATTACGATAAAGTAACGAAAGTCGTCGCACCAAAAAAGAAAGCACTGGCCGAGGCCCAAACTGTGTACGATAAGGCTCTGGCTAAATTAAACATTAAGCGCGAACAGCTACGCGAAGTTCAGGTAAGCCATGATCAGTTGTACAGACAATTACAAAAAATCTTCCTCGAATGATGAATTTTGATTAATTTGAAATTTAACGTAATCCTTGGAATATCGAATCGTAGATGAAACTAGCCACACTAAAAGACAATTTGCAATCGAAAAAAACAGACTATCAGAAGATGATGGTTAATGTATCGGACTGTGAGGAAAAATTAAAACGCGCGGAAGAATTGATCGGTGGCTTGGGGGGCGAATATGCGCGTTGGTCTTTAAATGCCAAAGAACTAGGCGAGAGGTAAGCAATGCACTCGATTATTATCTCATTGGAGATTAATAATTATATAAGATCCCGATCCCGATCCATCGCAACGCTCGTTCTTATGAGCCACAAAATTTTACATAAATTATGAGCTGATAAGCTGGTTTGACGAACTGAACTTTGATTAAATAATAATTCTAACTATAACCAACTTTGTGAAATGTATGGTTTTTTTTTTTTTCTAGATACGATCGATTAACGGGAGATATAATGATAGCATCTGGAGTAATTGCCTATTTGGGTCCATTTACGACTTTGTTTAGAAATAAACAAATCGAGGATTGGGTAGAATTTTGTACGAGCCTCAACATTATTTGCACAAAAGATTTTCTACTTAGAGACATTTTAGGCATACCTGTTTTAATAAGATCTTGGCATATCTTTGGCTTACCCACTGACTCGTTTTCAGTGGATAATGGTATAATTGTTAAGTATGTGCTAATGTTATTTATATTCGTCGCTATTGCTGCTGTTGTTTATCTTAATCTTATGAATTCGCGTTTGAAATTCATCGCAGAAATACAAGACGTTGGCCATTAATGATTGATCCACAAAGTCAGGCAAATAAATGGATTAAAAATATGGAAAAAGAGAATAATTTAAGTATTATTAGATTAAGTCAGAATGACTATTCGCGAATCTTGGAAAATGCAATACAATTTGGCCAACCTGTTCTACTCGAAAATATCGAAGAAGAGCTCGACGCTATGCTAGAGCCTATATTAATGAAGCAAATTTTCAAACAAGGCGGTACTTTATGTATAAAACTCGGCGATGCGGTGATCGAGTATAGTGACGAATTCAGGTATATGAACTTGCTGCCTCGTTGGCTGATTCTAAGAAATATCAAGTCTTTGATCCGGAATATCAAGTTTTTACAATCGCTAAAACTAATTCATGCACTTGAAAATTATTTTCAATCTCTCTCTCTCTCTCTCTCTCTCTCTCTCTCTCCAAATGTATCTTGATATTTCGGCTTTAATAGTTTGTTCTTATTAAAATATTACTTATTTTATGATACAATCAATGCTTACATATTAATATTCCCATTGTTATTTATGCACATTTTTTAAATAACGAATCTATATAATGCGTTGTCCTTGGTGTGTATTAATATTAATTGTCGATATTTTTTTATTATAATATGTGATAATTACTGTTCTAGATTATACATAACGACAAAATTAAGAAATCCACATTATTTGCCAGAAATTGTCGTAAAAATAACTTTGATCAATTTTATGATTACATCGAATGGGTTGGAGGATCAATTGTTAGGTATCGTCGTGGCTAAGGAAAGGCCAGACTTAGAGGCTGAAAAAAATTCTTTGATTATTCAGGGGGCTGCAAATAAAAAGTAATCGCTTGTAGGATATTTTTAGATGCGTATTAGCCGAATTAATGTAACGACAAATCAATGACGCTTTTCCATTGTAAATTGCTTACAGACTTCTGAAAGATACAGAGGATAAAATTTTAGCACTTCTTTCGGCATCCGAGGGAGATTTACTCGAGGATGAGGAAGCCATTAGAGTTTTAAGCTCCTCAAAGACCTTAAGTAATGAAATTCAATTGAAACAAACGGTAGCCGAAGTAACTGAAAAAACCATCGATTCGACGAGATTGAAATATTCGCCAATTGCTGTGTATAGCACCGTTCTCTTCTTCACCACGAGTACGAATTTGCGATTAAAAATTAAAAATTAAAAAAAAAGAAAACAAAAAAACAAAAAAACAAAAAAAAAACAAATATCAATAATTACCTTAAAATTTATTTACTTATTTATTTCAATTATAGCCGACTTAGCAAATATCGATCCAATGTATCAGTATTCGTTAAATTGGTTTGTCAATCTTTTCAAATTGGCCATCGATAATACGGAACAAGTGGAGGAAGTGGACATTCGTATAAACGATCTCAAGAAATATTTCACTCGCTCTCTATATAAAAATATATGCAGATCTCTTTTTGAGAAGGATAAGTTCCTCTTCTCGTTATTACTAACGATCAATCTATTAAAAAGCGAAGGCAAATTGTCCAACAGACAATGGATGTTTATTTTGACGGGTGGCATTAGTCTCAACGATCCGTATCCAAATCCACATATCTGGTTACCCCTGCAAGCTTGGAAAGAAGTCTGTAGGCTCGATGATATTCTGGAGTTTAAGGTTTCTATCGTAATACTCATAATCCGTTATAAAAGTGACATTATTTGCTTTTTTATTGCATGCATCGGTGTTAAATTGGACTTTTTACGAGCGTTGAGACAAAGCCCATGCGAATGATAATGCACAGTTTATGATTTTAGGGTATAAAAAGTTCATTCGTGAACGATGGCCACGACTGGAAAATTGTTTATGATTCCAAGGAGCCGCAACATGAACAATTCCCAGAGCCATTCCAAGCCTTAACGCCATTCGAAAGAATTTTAGTCTTAAGGTGTCTTCGGCCCGATCGAGTGATACCGGCAGTGCACATTTTTGTCGAATGTACGTTGTAATAGGTAGCATCGTGGGCATCGTGAGCATTGTGCGAAAAATTACATAAATGAATAATTGTTCGCTTATTTAACAGCTGAACTCGGAGCAGAGTACGTGGAAGCGCCTCCCTTTGATTTAGTATCGTCATACGCAGATTCAAATTGCTCGATACCGCTTATATTCATATTGACTCCCGGTGCTGATCCAATGCAACTTTTGCTGAAATTTGCCGAAGACCAGGGTTTCGGATCAAATAAATTATTCTCCCTGTCTCTTGGTCAAGGTGACATGTGTCTATTTAAAATTCTCTCTCTCTATATATATATCTCTATCTATCTCTCTCTGTCTGTTACTCGACAGTCGTATAATGTACGGCCTCGTTGATTTTACTCGTTATTTAGGTCAGGGACCGATCGCCATGCAAATGATAAGCGACGGCGTGAAAGATGGTTATTGGATCATTCTTCAAAATTGCCATCTGGCTAAAAGCTGGATGGGCACCCTGGAGAAAGTCTGCGAGGGCTTAATGCCCGATACCATTCATCCGGACTTTCGTCTTTGGTTGACCAGCTATCCGGTCGATCACTTCCCCGTTGCGGTCCTTCAGAACGCGATAAAGATAACGAACGAGCCGCCAAAAGGTTTGCGCGCCAACATTATCAAGTCCTACATGAGCGATCCAATAAATGATTTGGAATTCTTCGAATCGTGCAATCAGACCGATATCTTCAAGAAATTTTTGTACGCCCTCTGCTTCTTCCATGCTTCGATTCAAGAAAGACGTAAATTCGGGCCCATTGGATGGAATACCCCATACGAATTTAACGAGACGGATTTGCGAATAAGCGTACTACAACTTCACACGTTTTTGGATCAGTACAATGACGTTCAATACGATGCTTTGATTTATTTGACAGGGGAGTGTAATTATGGTGGTAGGGTTACCGATGACTGGGATCGTCGAACACTCATCGCCATTCTTCAAATATTCTACTGCAGGTGCGTGTACAATTTTACCGATTTCATTGATTATATAATTTATTTAATGATATATCCCAAGTATAATAATTTAAAGATAATAATGCAATTCGACTCAATATGTAATGCCTTATATCATTTGCGACAATTAATTTCATACGATTATAATAATAAACAAATTCTAATTTGAGAAGTTATTTTGCAGGGAGCTTCTGTCACAAGACAAGTATTATTTTGACTTGACCAGCGATATTTATTATAGTCCTAGCTTCAAGGAGTACGACGCATACGTAACGTACACGAAGAAATTCCCCATAATTACGGAACCTAGTGTTTTCGGACTTCATGATAATGCGAACATCGTTAAAGATAATCAAGAAACCGATCAACTCTTTTCATCGCTATTACTAACTCAAGTACGATACATAACATTTATCCTTTGAAATTTACAAATAAATACCTTAAAATAATTTATCATACTAATTATTATCATACTATTTATCTTTTAATTGCTAATGATTGAAAGCAGGACCGTCTGGTAAGCATTGTAGATTAATACACACTTTACTTTAATCGATAATTAAACGCATACGAAAATTAAGCAATTTATTTATAATTAATTTTGTACAATTGATATTTCATTTTCTGCCTCCACGACGTTCATCAGGACATATGGGTAATAAAGCCGACAGATTTTAAAAATAAAGTTTGATTTATTTTTTAACCGCTCTATTAATATACCAATCGTCTTCTGCTTAATGTTAATTTATCAATTACTGTAAGATTTCCTTAATGCACTGCAACTATCTTGTTTCGCGTTCTTTGTTCTCTTTTTCATTTATTTATTCATTTATTTATTTTATTTATTTATTTATTCATTTATTTATTTATTTTTTTTTTTTTTTTTTGCTTTCCCACTCGATAGACTACGCATTTGCCTATTTTCTTAATAATAGAAGATATTTTTATTACGCGCGAATGCTCATATAACCATTGTATGTGTAGGAAAAATCTCGCACCGACGCAGGCGGCGATTCGGATGATGAAATCGCATACAAAATAGCCTCCGGTATTTTATCCAAATTGCCTGAAAATTATAATTTACAAAATGCAATAGAAAAATATCCTACGTCGTACAATCAAAGTATGAATACAGTATTGGTTCAAGAAATGGGTAGATACAATAAACTTCTTAATTGCATTCGTAATAGTCTCGTAAACGTTCGAAGAGCTATAAAGGGTATGTGTCGAGAACTTGAAATTTTATATATAAATAAATCATGTAATAAATGATTCTAAATATATATATATATATATATATATATAGATATATCTGTATAATTCGTATTCGTTCCCCTGAATTATCTTTATTGCGCCATAAAATAATCGTCGTTGTAAATAATGCTAATCATTAGTAAACAATTTCATACATTTTTTGCTTATTTTTTTTTGTTTGTTTTTTTTTTTATTTTTTTTTTTTATTTTTAATAACTCTGTAATTAATAATTTTTAGGTATCATTGTAATGTCTTTTGAACTTGAGCAAGTATTTTATGCACTACTGATAGGGAAAATTCCTGATCTTTGGAAGCAAAATTCATATCCATCTCTTAAGCCACTTGATAGCTATGTCAATGATTTCTTGAATCGCCTAAAATTTTTACAAGTAAGTCCATTTGGAGCAAGTGCCGTTTATCGAAAATATTGTACTCTAACAAAGGTAAAATCACGAATTATGAAATCTTTCAATTTTAGTTATGGTATGATAATGGCCCTCCTCCTACATTTTGGCTATCAGGATTTTATTTCACTCAGGCTTTTCTAACGGGTATTCAACAAAATTACGCAAGAAAGTATCAGATACCCATTGACCTATTAGTTTATGATTTTAAAGTGATGAAGGAAAGTAATTTTACTCAACCACCGGAGGATGGTGTTTATGTTTACGGACTCTTTTTAGACGGAGCTCGATTTGATAAAAAGAAAATGATCATTGAAGAAAGTTATCCGAAAATTTTGTTTAACGAAATGCCCTACGTAAGTCTTTATAGTAGAAAGAAAATGTCCTTCTACCAACTTAAACCATTTTATAATTTGACCATATACATTATTGAATATATCAAATAATACTCACAATTGGCTAAAATACTTTTCAAAAAAAAAAAAAAAAACGCTTGTTTATCTCTTAACACATTTACATATTTATTACGATGTTTTAATTAACAATAATTACACAATGTATTGAGATTTTAAGACGTTTAGCCTTTAATTATGATTTGGCCATTAATGCATAAAAGAATATTTATAATAATCTCTAACCATTAATTTGGCAATGAAATAAATTTCAATGTATTATCAAGTAGCTTACTTGTTCTCGACTTATGTAATATTCTTTTCAGTAATCCAGCAATAGATTACACTTTTAACGATTACACTTTGTGATGTAAAATTAGTTACTACGATATTTATGCAGAATTATGTTAAAAAAGAATTTTTTTTTTTTTTTTTTTTTTTTTTTTAAAGAAAAATAATTAATAATAATAATAACAACAATAAAATATTCTTCATAGCCAATAGGAGAAACAATATTTCTCAACTATTTTAATATAGATAATAGAGAGAAGGGATAATATAGAGAATTTATCAGTCTAAATTATGATATCATAATAATTTAAAAATCTACTCCTTTTGTATTTAAATCACATTGTGTCGCACTAATCAAATAAGAAATTTATATGAATTTATGGGCATAAGTTTAATAAGAAAATGTTCTCCTTGAATAAAGAAATATTTTTATATTTTCGAGATAAAAAGTGTAAATTTTCCTATGATCTTGAACTTCCAGTCATATTAAAAAAAAAAAAAAAAAAAAAAAAAAAAAAAAAAAAATACTAGATAATAAAATCTAGATTTATTCAGCTACCGTTTGAGGTCCAACTATATTTACTCAACTATATTTTCACGTTTACAATGTTGGTTCAGATCAAACTGCTCACTGATAAGCGCAATGTAAATTTTCTGATAAAATCCTTGTACGCAAATATAATATAATGAGTAAAAATGAAGGAGAGAGAAAGAAAAATACTTGAAATACATGAAATTTAAAAATTACATTGGAAAAATGCATACATTACAATATTATCGAATCATTGAAAATCAAATGTTTTTATTCTAGATCTGGTTAATTCCAAAAAAGAAAGATAATGTTGTAGAACGCCTTTGCTACATCTGTCCGCTATATAAGACAAGCGAAAGACGAGGTACTCTTTCTACCACGGGACATTCGACGAATTTTGTTATTTCTGTGAAATTGCCGACTGAAAAGCCTTCGACACATTGGATAGTGCGAGGTGTTGCAATGCTCTGTCAATTATCGGAGTAATTGTGTTATCGTTATCTAACACAAAGCTTGTACGTAATGTTTTTCGATTAATAAACGAAATGCATTGGAAAAAGAAGAAAGAAAGAAAGAAAGAAAGAAAGAAAGCAAAAAATACTAATATCGTATATAAATAATTAATATGTCATACTTTTCATTAATTAATATTGTGGCATGTTTACCGCTGATATTTAATTTTGTATCTGACTCACAAAAATGTATGATATCATTAGTCAATTAATAGTCGATTTTCAATTTTGATGTCCTCAATGTACAATTCCTATTTCCTGGTATAATTCAAATAACATATATATATATATATATATATATATATATATATATGCGCGTATGTACTTATGTACGTATGTGTGTATGTATGTTAATACAATTGATACGATCTTAGGCTCATTTACGCTTTTGTA
Organism: Ceratosolen solmsi marchali; assembly: GCF_000503995.2. Classification (NCBI taxonomy): domain Eukaryota; kingdom Metazoa; phylum Arthropoda; class Insecta; order Hymenoptera; family Agaonidae; genus Ceratosolen; species Ceratosolen solmsi. The sequence goes on from NW_011948430.1 coordinate 2,439,040, forward strand.
CACAATGTCGATGGGAAATATGTATCACTCGGCTATACTTATTTAAGTCTCGTGTAAATACTTAATTGTAGTGATCCTACAATAGGCGAATAAAATTTCCAGCATTAAAATAAAAATGGCAAATATTCGAGTCGAATATTATTGCAAACAGAGACCACAAGTGCCATAAACAATAATTGATTGGAAGCTTATCCGTAATTAGATTTTCGCGCGAAAGGAAACTCGTATGTTAAAAGAACGGCATTAAAAGATTATTAATGCCTCGATAGTCTCGATTTTACTGCTTGGGACGGGCTGCCACGGCTAACGAAAGTCAGCCACGAAACAGCAGCGAAAAGCTAAACCATTTAATTTGCGATGATGCTCTAGAGATAAGAAGAAAGGATGGAAATTGTGAAAGGAGCAGATGGTAAGAGCTGGCGAGAATAAACGAGCGTCAGTAAAGCGACTGGTTGCGCTCAATCGAATCACAAAGATCTGGCCTGGGCTAATCTTACCTCCTACGCTCGTCTATTATTATTGTTATTGTTATTATTATTATTATTATTATTATTATTATTTATTATTGTTTTTTTTTTATTTTTGTCGTGGTTATTATTATTAATGCGTGGAAGCGCGTATGCTCGCAACGTTCGGTGCATTAGCGGGTGGTAGTGGCGGCGGTGGTGGTGGTGGTGGTGGTGGTGGTGGTGGTGGTGGTGGTGGTGGTGGTGGTAGCGGTAGTGTTAGTTGTTGTTGTTGTTGTGGCGGCGGCGGCGGCGTCGACAGCGGTGGAGCGACAGGGCGGGAGGGATACGGGCCGATAAGGTGGGTCGTCGTAAAATCGTGCAAAGGAGGCAAAGGAGGAAGATTTGTAAAGTCGCGGGCACGAGGCCACGGCTGCGGCGCAAGGCGGTGCGTAATCGGCGCAGGCGCACAGAGCCCGTAGCCGTTCCATATTTTCCAAGATGGCCGCCGCTCTACTGCTAGATTACCGTGTCACGTCAACCTTTTGGCGATCTTGAGGTGGATACTCGTCGTTCGGGCGTTGATCGCGAACCGAGCCCGGGCGCCCTTTGAGAAGAGTAGCAAGCCTCTCGAGGCCCAGCAGCCCCGACGTTCGGAGCCTAAGATGCTTTAATCGGCCGTGGCTGGAGGATTATCATGAACTGCCATCAAATACTGAGCGGAGCTTGCAACGCAGGCGACCGCTGCTACGCCGTCGGCTCTGTCGAGGGGATATCCTTTACCGTGAGTTATCAGTCCCAGCGGAGTCCCACCCTGGGCCTCCTGTACCCGCGTATGCTGCCGCTCGCTGATAATCGATGGAGCTGACGCGGCACCAGGAAATATCTCGCAAGCGCGATTACGGGAGAGAGAGAGAGAGAGAGAGAGAGAGTGAGAGAGAGAGAGAGAGAGAGAGATAGGGAGTGAGCGAGAGAGGGTGGAGAGCTTTTCCTGCGGAGAACGAATAGTCGATATTGTGCGTCGAGGTGGAGAACGCGCGCAAGAGGAGAAGCGAGACGGAGATTAGCGTGGGTCGCTTTGATGGACGAGGACGAAGAGACTTGGCTCGCCTAGCTCTTCGTTCGAGTCAGCTGATTAAAAGAACTTTTTTCATCGCGCCTATTTGTCGACGTGCTGTCAATCAATTCACGAGTGGAACTCGTTGACGTGTTATGATGCCTCGGGGATACCTATTTACCGCCTCCTCGCCACCGTGTTTTAACGAACTTTCACCTTGCAATTTCGCGTTACATTCTTTCGTTTTTCCCTTTAGCCCGAAGTAATATATAAACATTATAAGCTCTGGATGTGGCAATAGCGAATTATTGTCTGAATGAGGCGAGAACGTTTCAAAGTATCAATTGACACTCTTAATAAAGAGCCCTATCACAACTTTACAACATTGTAGTTGTTAGCTTAAGTATAGTTTTAATGATTTTATATAGTACGTTCCAAGACAATCTTGTCGATTATTATGGCTCTTATATTTATTTGAAAGATTTTCATAGCGAGGACAGTTTAGTAACAATGTGTCTTTGCTCCCAAGGCTTATGCGGCTGGATGTAATATAGTAATTCTCGCCAGCAATTTCGAGCGGGTCCAAATAATTCCTGGAGCAGTGCATAATTATATAAGGATTAGCTGCCTGGACTGCAGTACCGATACTGGCAAAATAGCTGCCGCATACGAGAACCAAGTCTGCATTTTTGAGCCGACCCCGCTTATACACAACACGTGTTCACATGTAAGAATTCATATACAATAAGCGCACTTAAGCCGATTGTAATTCATGGAAATACGATTTGTAAAATTATCTCTGGTCAAGAAATAATACTGTATCATCATAAATTGATAATGCATCTCTGACACGGGTCATTGATAATTCTTTAATCATTTGTATTGAGAAAGAAGCAAATGTTTTTTTATTATATTTTGATCAATGGGACTGAGAATTTCTATTAATTTTATCCCCGAAGATTATTATTATTATTATTATTATTATTATTATTATTATTATTATTATAATTATTATTTATTATTACCAACAAATGTCTTACTTTATAAATACTCACTTAATTATTATAAGTTTATTATTAAAGCCTTAAATTTTCAGTGGATTTTTGTATAAAATGATTAATTGATTAAATAAAAAAAATATCTCCTGTAGTCGTAAAGACGTCATTAGAATTTATGATTTATAATTCTTAGCAATTGGAATATCGATGGGTTCAAACTGGAAGCTTGCAAACAGAATCAAATATCAGTTCGCTATCATGGAATTTAGAGGGAACCCGTCTTTTAACGGGAGGAGAACTTTTACAACTATGGCACCAAAATATTCTGCCATTCCAAGAAGAACAAAGTGAGTAGAATAATATTTACATTGTCAGTTTAAATGAAATCTAAATACAAATTCAAATGATTTAATAAAAATGTCTAATGTGCAATATTATATTCTATTATAAATCAATGGTATTGTACTTTATAATATTATGTATAGCTACAAAACCAAAAGCAATACAATTCGAAGAGCCCCCCAACGCCGGAGTCGAACAAAACATATCAGGGAATACTTCGCAAGATCGTGAGTTCATTCGTTTTAAAGAATGAACATTTTTATTTGGCATAATGCATGTCAAAATGCATCTATTTTTTATCAGCTGCCTCTTATTGAAATTTATAACATATATTGGTGTTCGTAGCATCGTATCGGTATCATTAAAATTTGTAATAATATTTGCTTTATTATTTGAGCATGATACAGTAATAAATTATTTTTCAATATCATCAGGCTTTCAGGCTGCTCAGTTGCTTTACTTTAAAAATATAATATTTTCCTTGATTTAAACAAATTTTGACTTAGCTTTTTAGTAGAGCATTCGTCCAATTTTGTTATTGTACATACACGCATATATTAAACATATATGGATACGCTTGCGCGCGCGTGTGTGTGTGTATGCGTATATTACAGAGACCATTTACCCTGCTATTTATTGAAAATAAGTGGATGAATATTTTATTTCACAGTTGAAGCGGTTACATTTTCTATCGGAGGCGAGGCTGAAAGTCCACAACCTTCGGAAACAAATGTAGCAAACGAACCAGTGGCATGGAATTGTGTTTGGAAGTGTCGCACTGCCACGCCTGTGCATCTAATGAGTTTCAGTCCTGATGGTACACTTTTTGCAACAACCGGAATGAATGATAGACTAGTTAAAATCTGGTTCGAAAATAAACAATGTAAGTTATTAATAATGTAACCATTGCTTTGATTATTCATCGTTCAAGTTTAGCATAAAATCATAATGTTATTAAGCACAATTATCATTAATTTACTTTTATTTCAATAGTGTTTCCAACGAAAAGTATAGATCATTCAAATTTTAGTCAACCAGTATCAAGTGATAGTTTCAGCTTTGTGTATGTGGCACATCCGAGAGCTGTAACTCACATATCATGGCGAAAAACTAGTAAATATATGCCAAAGTAAGAGGGAATAGAGTGTGACGTAAAATTGTGAGGTTGTGTGGATTAATTCTAAATGTACGCATACTTTTACAATTCTCAGGGGCTCGGTATCAAATATGTTGGTAACGTCGTGTCGGGACAATATTTGCCGCGTATGGACAGAAACCATTCCACCCGAAATCGAAGGTTTGGCGAACATGAGTCAATTCGAAGGTTCGGATAGACATGGTCATCATGGTAAACATCGTCACCATAGTATGCACAAGCACAGATTTATGCAGCGCTTGAAACACATGAAGTAATAGAACTTTTTTTGTCCATGAACACTGTACAAGAATTTTAACAATTTTCTTACATTCTAACGATCATTTTTAGAACTTGTTTTCACATACGACGCCACGCTAAACAACAACAACATCAGGCAGGCCATACCGCGCCAACTTTACCTACATTACCATCAACTTATTCGGTTCATGATTTTCACAATAATTATCAGAGTTCCGGACATTATCCTGGAATGCATTTTCATTTAGCAGCGAGTATTAACGCAGAAACTGGTAATAGTTTAGCGCAAAGAAATTGAATTATTATTTTTATTTAATTAGGAAAATTGAATGTACTTATTGCTATTATAGATATTCCATTGGTTCCAAGTCTGATCACTGGTGATCCTGATAGAGAACCAAATTTTATTTTGCATTGGTTAAATAATAAAGAGATGCAGTTTACTATGCAAGCAGAGAATATTTTGCAGGTAACCGTTTAGAAATTTTTTATCGAAAGTAGCGTACGTGTATGTCATAAATATTGTTGTTTCTCGTACAGGAGCTTACGAGAAAAGTCGTTGAAAAAGAGGAAGGCATGCACCATCATCACGATTCGGATCACATTGAACACGATTCAGAGGACGAGCATACACCAAGTACGTTTGTTATTTTTTTCTTTTCTTTATGCTTCCTTGAATTGCCTATTTTGTTTTAGAAAGTGTCTTCTATGTCTGTATCGAACCATTTCTATGCTGTATATATATATATATAACAATGCTTCTTTTATGAAGTATTTTGACTCCCTTCCAATTACTTATCTACAATTTATCATAGCGATATAACAAATATTAATTTACTAAATTATTCACCATTTTAAGTTAAATAATAATGATTTTCACGTATTAAAGAAACGGAAACCAAAAAAAAAAAAAAAAAAAAATTAAAATTTACATTTTCATCTGGTGTCGGTTGCATGAAAAATACGCGAAGATACTTTCACTGCACGCTGCATGTTGCATGTGGGGTTGAAAATATTACTTATCAGGCAGCATCTTATCCTGTTATGGTATGGTGCGGCCTGCAGAAAAAGGATTTCGTCATCAACCCAGTCAGAAAGGAAACATCGGTGGCCGTACAACGAGTCAGGAGGAACACAGCAGTGACGAGCATCACACCACACACACAACTTCGTCTCACCATAGCCTTCCTCACAGTGTTCACTCTCACCAAAGCCTTAGGTAAATATGCAACCGAAAGTTTTGGATTTATTTTATTTTATCTTCTTTTTAAGTTTTGCTTGTTCCCCCGTAATTTTCTTACTTAATTATATTGCTAAGACATCGTTCACTTACGAAATCGTATCAACAAGTGGAGATTTATATCAATGAGATGCGCACCATAAAAGACTGAAAAAAAAAAAAAAGAAAAAAGAAGAATAAAGAAGGAGAAAAAACAGAAACGAAGAACAAAACATTTTTATGTGACGAGTAGAAAAATTTAGTTGCAAAATTTAACGAAACTCACATCATTGAACGACGAGAGTTAAAAACTTTGATATTACATACTTCAAACACACACCTTTTAAGTTTCTATAAAAGTAAGATTATCTATTCGTATTTATTCGTTATTTATTCCTACTTAAAGAATGCAAAGTCACGAAATAAGATGCTTCGATTTAAATGTAAAGCCGATGGATCGGTCGAATGTGAGAAAGGGAGAAAAATGTTTGTCACATTAAGCGAGAGGCAGCAAGAGCCAGGCTATTGAAAAAAGTTGTGAAATTGGAAACGCATGTTAATTCTGTTACAGCAACACAACATCGATTAATTCAATAGCCACGGACGCAACAACGACGAATCAAGCACCTGACTCGCTCGATACGAAAATAGAGACGTTACTTCGCGACTGGCATCACAATCCCGATCTTCTGTTTTCAATTCATCCAATCGACGGGAGCTTTTTAATATGGCACATTGAGTGGTTAGACGAGTATCATCCCGGATCCTTTCGTCAAGCTCAAATCTCCTTCTCCACCCGAATTCCAAATGCTTTTCCTTTAGGTGACGCATCCACCATGAGTCACAATGTCTCAATGTATTCCCATAATACCGGCGGTCCCCTACTTAATATTCGCGAGGTCGCCAAGTCTTCCACGGCTACTAAGCCCTCGGACAGCGCGGAAGCGACGACGCCTCTGCCGAGCTTGATCGAGCAAGACGAGGAGCAGTCGACCCTGACTTCCAGGGCGGGCCAAGAACTGATGAAGCTCGCCCAGAATGGGAACGAGGAGCACCCGAGCGCCGGACTCGCGCCGAATGAATCAACGGCGAGCGAGTCGCAAAAATTGGCCAACGACAATGTCAACGACATGCTGGCCCACCCCAGCCCCATGGTCTCCATGGTATCCAAGCACGCCAACGGCACCTTAAACCTGTGGCAGCTGACGTTCGCGGACAAGACGAAATTCTCCCAGGTAAGCGATCGAGCCGACGATCCGAACTGACAGATAAACTGACATTTCGCGCTTCTCGGCACCAGGTGCTGAGCATAGGCCACGCATGCAGAGCATCTGGGCATCGTTTTCGCGTGAATGACATAACCTGTCATCCGGTGCTGCCGCTATTGCTGACGACCTCGCATCACAACATCCCGGACTTCTCGCCAAGCCAGTCGTCGGACATTGGCGCCAAACTCGAGCACAGGGTACACAAGGACGTGATGTCACCCACTGGCTTCTGCAGCGAGCTCATTCTTTGGCGAGTTGACGCGGTCGGCCCCCTCTCCAAAAGTGGCGGTGTCTCCGAGCTCGCTCGCATCAACTCGCCAGAGATCTCGGCATT
>NW_011948430.1:2446157-2449249 GCF_000503995.2 Ceratosolen solmsi marchali
TCGGCATTCAGCAATGTCGCCTGGATACCGACTCTCCTGCCGAGCACGACCCTCGGCAACCTGTCGAATTCGCCTAGTGCGTGCTTCGTCGCGAGCGACGGCGAATGTCTCAGAGTCTATCAGGCCGTGATTGACGCTAGGACCCTCCTTGCCGAGGTCTCGATCAGCGAGCGCCGTAGTCGCATGATGGACTCGATGGCCAGCCTCTCGAGCGACATATCGTCGGACGACGGAGCCAGGCACTCCATTCACGACAGGATTAAGATCGTCTCGCAGCAGTCGACAGCCAGACCCGGCTGCGTCATTCAGCTTGACGCAATCGCCGACGCCACGCACGACTGGCAAAACACCCAGTTCCTCCACGTCTTTCAGGAGCAGCTTATAACGGGCGAGCGGAACGACGAGAAGCAAACGGGCATCGATAACTCGCTCAACGATCTCGGTGCGTTATTTCTCGCCGTAACGCGAACACCCCTTATTTATTCTTATTATTATCATCATTATCATTATCATTATTATTTTTAGTCTTATTCTTATTCTTATTCTTATTCTTATTCTCATTCTCATTATTATTCTTATTATTGTTATTGTTATTAGCCCTTCTCTTTAACAGAGCTTAACGGGAACTTGTATAATGTAATGCAGAGTTCGAAACGAGAATCACTCGAGCTCGCTGATTCATTTTCAGCGCTTCGATTGGCTTCTCGAGCTACCCTCGCGTCATTATACTCCCGTCAATTTGTTGGCCTTAGCGCGAGGATAGCTCATGGCCTCGTAAAATGCAAACGCCATAATGTTTAACTAAATTGAAGGTCTAATGGAGTCGACACTCGATGCGATGGTAGATCTGCAGCAGTCCTCGATCTTCGAGGAGCCGTTCTATATCGTCGTCCTCGAGAGAACGCAGAGGGGGACGACGGTGCATATGTGGCGGCTGGTGATCGCGTCGCAGCCGGAGTCCCAGGGCCTGAGCGGCTCGATGATGTACGTACCAGACTCGCAGCTCGTGCAGGACGAGGATGAGGAAGGCACGCCGGGCCGTTACGAGGGCGGCCGCCGATCACGCAGACCCAGCCAGACGGGCAACCGGAGCCGGCGCAACAGCCAAGCCGATTATCAGGACGCGAGTTTCGCTCACCGCCGCCATTACAGCAGCCACGTACTCATCAACACGACCAAGGTCTGCACTCAAGAGCTTCCCATACCCGATGGTGTCGAGGTCGTGCACGCGGCTCCCGCCGCTGGACACCTCAGCAGCTCGTCCATCTACCCAGCCTGCTTCGCGCCTTACATCATCGTCACCGCGTGCAGTGACAGTACCGTGCGCTTCTGGAAGTGCAAGGTAACCACCCACCCTGGTTTATCTTATCTCTCATATTTTTCACCATCACGAGCCAATGCGGCGCCTTTCCTTATCTCTTATTGACCGCTCGATTACACTCGATATGGATTCTCGGTCTCGGGCTTTTATCGTTGTCTCGCTACGTCAGCGGGAGGCTATTGGCACTCTCGTTATTTTCCTGCTAAACTGATAACTATTACGAACGGCTGGTGCTATCTCTCTTCTCACATTAATATTAACATTAATTTCCAAGCCGATAATAAAGCGCGTCACTTGGATTCTACTGGCTTTCTAACGAAGGAAATTTTCTATTACGACGATTAATAACAAACCAGTCATGATCATCCAGATATTTCATTCGTTCCATCTACCATCTTCGCTCCTAATACCATAAATTACTTAAGATTAATAAGACCGAAGCATTGCCGAATGTCGAAGGACAAGTCACATTTATGCAAAATTTCATCTCTCTGCGGGGCCACTTGCGCTCTTTTCGCTCCCTCTTAAATACACGATAAAAATAAAAGAAAAAGGGTCGGGATGGGGGAAGGGGTAAAGTAAAAAAAAAAATAATAATAATAATAATAATAATAAAATTAAAAAATTAAAAAAAAAAACTAAAAAGAAAGGAAGGTAACATTTGACTTGAAAGACGAATAAGTGTATAAGATTTTGTTGGTCGACAATGTGCTTTTCTTAGGTGAGTAAGGCGGACAATGAGAGACAAGGACCGCAACTGCAATACGAGTGGTGCGAATGGGAGATGATCCGTAAAGACAAGGAGTCGACTATCGATATAACGGGTCAGCCACTTAACATAAGCGCGGCCTATAGCGGACGCATCGCCTGTGCCTACAAGTACGGCAAGTCGTTCACCAGGCCAACCAAGAGCGATCCGGACTCGCGTTACGTCAACCTCTGCGTGGCGATTTACGAGTGCGAGAGCACCGGCGGCAGCGAATGGATCCTCGAAGACACGATCCATCTGAAGAACATTCACCTGCCAAGGATCCAGGTTGAGCAGCAGCTGGATCTGAGCTATCTTTATGACAGCAGATTCTTGCAGCGCAAGCAGAGACTGACTCAGGTTTTGCAGACGTTGAGCCACGAGGACGTGAGGTCGCCGCGGAACGGGGAAAACGGGGAAAGCACCAAAGCCGGTCTACTGGCCGTTCCATCCTTCAGTACGTTGCAGTCGCTAAGGAAATCCATAATAGAGAACGGCAACACTTGTCCACTGACGCAGAAGCACCTCGTGCAGCTCGACTGGGTCTCTAAGGAGGACGGCTCGCACATCTTAACGGTCGGCGTCGGCTCCAAGGTCATGCTCTTTACGCCCGTCTGCTCGGATCTAGCGCAGGCTAACGTCAAGGCCATGAAGGAGTCGCAGAGCAGTAACCGACCAATTCTGAGAAAGACCTCCTCGTTGGCGCAGCCGCAATTCGTCGACGAGATTCGATGGATGAAGCTTCGTAAAATCGAGCTGACGACGGCCGACGGATTACCTCCGCTCCCCATGCAGATATCCTGGGTAATATTGACTTTAGCCTACGGCTACGGGCAGTGATGCGCTATTTATAATGAAAAGCAAATAACAAAAAACAAAAACAAAACCAAAAACAAAAACAAACCTACACTTTTACATACGCAGGTAAGAGATGGCATCCTTGTCGTGGGCATGGACTCGGAGATGCATGTATACTCGCAGTGGAAGCCTAATCCGAAAAAGGACTTCCTTTCGAGCTTCCAG
>NW_011948430.1:2449262-2451141 GCF_000503995.2 Ceratosolen solmsi marchali
AGCAGGAGCTGGACGAATTCCAGGCGAGTCGGAATTTGCGCGACGAGGATTTGCGCACCCTCGCCCACGAGACCTCGCAGCGCAGGCTTGCCAATGTCTCGTCCATGCCTCACTTGTCGCGTATCAGCAGCATCAATCTGACAATGCTGGACGCGAAGCGCAAGCGCGGCATGCAGTGCGAGAACACGAACGGCAACCACGATTACATGCCGGATTACGGATTGTTCGAGGCCTCGCGAATTGCCTGCCCCGTCCTACCACAATACCATCCCAAGCAGCTAATGGAACTCCTCAATTCCGGGAAGATCCGCTGGGTGAAGGCGATCCTCGCGCACCTCGTGCGCTGCATCGGCAGCTCGTGCCCAATACGCGCCGACGATGAGAGCCTGGTAAAGCCACGCTCCGGCGGCTGGTCGCGCTCGCGCACCATGTCCGTGAGCTACGTGGGTGCGAACTCGCCCCTCGAGCCTCGGGGCTCCGGGACCCAGATCCCGGAGGAGCTCGCTCTCGATTACGCCGAGATCACCTCGATATCGCCGTTACCCTTGTGGACCTTGTTGATTGCCGATCGAGAGACGAGCGCCGGGCAGCAAGCCGAGGACAAGCAAGACTACAACAAGCTCTTCGACGGCCAGCTGGAGGAGGGCGAGTCCCTCGACGACATGCTCGACGAGGATTACGAGCGAGCGCGCCAGAAGGACAGACGTTCCTCGGGCGCCGAGCGTCAGGGAATCTCGCACTTTGGGCCACGTCAGGGCCGTGTCCTCTCGCGACTGCTGACGCACACTCATCTGCCGGGTCTGTCCAGCCTCGATCAGATGCACCTGCTGGCGCTTGCCGACACCGTCTCCACCTGCAACGTTGACTTCGCGGAGCGCTTCGCCATCGACGCCCAGAAGAACGCTATCGCCAAGGAAAATCTCACGGGGATCCCGGATGGCGAAGCCGCATCCACGGACTCGCTCGACGACTGCGGCTTACGCTTCCTCCTCGCGATGAAGCACTACAACTACCTCATACGCTGCCTGCCCCTGGCGCAGCGCGCCCAATTCCAGAAGCAGGGCGTCTCCACCAACAACCTCGTCTGGGCCTTTCACTCGGAGTCCGAGGAAGAGCTGCTCGGCCTGATACCGTCGTACGCGAAGGGCCAACCGCGCTGGTCGGTGCTGAAAGAGCTCGGGGTCGGTTGGTGGATCACGAGGATGGCCGTGCTCAAGCGTTGCGTCGAGCGTATCGCCAAAGCAGCCTTCCAGCAGCAGCAGGACCCACTCGACGCTGCCATCTACTATCTCGCCATGAAGAAGAAGAACCTGCTGTGGGGCCTATTCCGCAACAAGAAGGACGAGCGCATGACCGCCTTCTTTTCCAATAACTTTAGCGACGACAGGTGGCGCAAGGCCGCCCTCAAGAACGCCTTCGCCCTCCTGGGGAAGCAGCGCTTCGAGCACGCGGCGGCTTTCTTCCTGCTGGCGGGGGCATTACGCGACGCCATCGACGTCTGCCTCAATAAGCTCAACGACATCCAGCTGGCCATGACGATCGCGAGACTCTACGAGGACGACATGACGTCGCCCAATCTCAAGAGGCTCATGCTCGAGGAAATCCTCGGCTATGACAAGGAGGCCACCAGCCAGGATATCAATAAAGCACATCCCGATCCGTTCCTGCGCAGTATGGCTCTCTGGATACTCAAGGATTACTCAGCCTCGTTAAATACCCTGCTACTGACTAATGTCGGAATCGCTCATCCCCAGTACGACGACGAGACGGATAAGCTCGAGGGTTCGACCGGTAAGCGACGCATTTACCCATAAACCATCCTCCCAGCCCTCGCATTCAACCTCACCCCCCCCCCCCCACCCCCCCCCCAAACCACCAC
>NW_011948430.1:2451178-2471271 GCF_000503995.2 Ceratosolen solmsi marchali
CGCATTTACCCATAAACCACCCCCCCAGCCCCCGCATTCAACCTTCCCTCCCCCCCCCCCCTCCCCCAACCAACCCAACCAACCCCACCAACCCCACCAACCCAACCACACACACGCAAACGCACGCACACACACACACACACTTACGATCATCTTCTCTGGGGTTTTCGAATTTAGCCAATCCGAATGTCTTCAACTTTTACGTTTATCTTCGTACGCATCCACTGCTCATTAGACAGTACATCGCGTCCACAGCCCAAGACAAGAGGAAGGGCCACTCCGTGGTCATTTCTGGTTTTAGTTACGGCACGGAAACGAAGACCCAGCAGGACAAGCAACTCACTTTGGAAGATACGATCACGCCATTGGAAAGACAGCTTTACTTTACAACCGCTCACGCACATTTTAAAGCCGGCTGCCCGGCACTTGCCTTGGAAGTATTGTCAAAGCTACCGAGTAAAGTTATGGATACCAATGCCGAAGACTCACCCAGTACGTTTAATATATCTGCTAATTTGTTGATAATGCGCGCCACTACTATAAGTACCATATGTATTATGCAGGTCTCTTGAACAGTCCGAGTAAAGCAAGGGCCCAAAATTTCGAGATCGATACGGGTATCATAAGCTGGGAAGAAAGTACTAAAGCATCGTCTCAAGGTTCGTATTAGTGACAACTAATTGGCTCGTTGTTATTAATGTTTCTATTAGTTTATTCGACATCATTAAACTGCCCCTAACCAACATATAGATTCGGCCTCTGCTTTGGATTGGTCGCAGCCTGTGGTTAAAGAATCGGATGAATTGGTATTAAGTTGGGACGACGATATTGGCGACGCGGATAACGATGACGAAAGCCCGCCCATGAGTATGAAATTGGACGCAAAAACTTCAAGTGTCGAGACTGGAAAAGATGGTAATGTTATTTCGTCGTTATATAATAGGCCAAATTTTCTAATATATCGTTGTAATAATGTATGTAATATTATTAGACGAAGGGGCGAAAGCAACTGGCCAATTGGATATAATGGCCCAACAACTCAAATTTGTCGCCTGCTTAAAGATTTTAATGGAGGAATTGTCAACATTGGCAACGGGCTTTGAAGTAGATGGTGGACAGTTGCGATACCAATTGTACGTTTGGCTCGAACGAGAAGTCGACGCTTTACGACAACTTTGCAGTTATAGCATCAATACCGACGGAGACGTTGTTAATGTTTCCGAATGTAATGACATTTTACATCCCCTTACTTACCTCCAATTGAGTACGATTGCGCTGAATTGTTTGAATTTCATTGATAAATCGTTTTAAAAAAATTTCAGACGAAGGCAGTATGGTCGATGAGGCACCTCCATCATATAGGCCAGGAGAGCAACCGACTCTTCATGAAATTTTAGTAGCCGAAAAATTAGACTTCGAAGCGAAAGTCCAAAGAGCGGCCAAAAGGAAGAAGTGGCTTAAAGGTAATGTGCCGTTGACATTATACTTTCCCATTGTGAACGACACCCCCCCCCCCCCCCCCCCCCCCCTCCCGCCCCGTTGGTAACCATGTTGGTAACGCTTTGATCATGGCAATTCCTTTTTCTCATTAGCAAATGAAACATTGTTAAGAACATTACTGTCGTATTGTTCGCTTCACGGAGCATCCGGAGGTGGCCTTGCGTCGGTTAGAATGGAGCTAGTTTTACTATTACAAGAGCTTCAGGAGGAGAAAACGCAACAGCAATTACTCAGCCCCCTTCCCTTCCCCACGACATTGCCTTTACTGAGCGCGAGTGTCGCGTGCAATAAAACAGTCGTTGCCGATCCAGTTCGCCATTTGCAGTCTCTCGAGCACGATATGCTGCAAACTATCGTGGAGCTACGAAGTCCACCTATGCCACATAAAAATACCCATTACTGCGAAGTATTCATTTTGCGCGATTTGGCCGTTGCTCTGAGCGCTTGCATCTACCAATCTCTTTGTGATTCCGACACATTTGTCAACAAGCATCAACAGACCGATAGGTACGCTTATTTTAACCAGTGATTCGGATAATATTATCATACAATCGTTCAATTTATGTTTAGCCAAGTAAGTAAATAAATTAGGAGTACTCGGTCATCGCGGCCATTTTGCTTTTTAGTTTTCCAGTTGCCGCCGAAGTCGAGGCTTTCTCGGGAGGTCATTTAGTTGCTTCGAGCAGATCTCATCGCCGCTACTCTACAGACGACAGTGTCTGTATAACAACATCACCAAGCAAATGGCCGGGTGTAACTAGCTTAAGAGCATTATTAGCTCGAGAAAAGGACGAAGATACGCCAAAGTTAAACATTCTTCTTTGCGAAGCATTCGTCGCAACCTATATGAGTCTGTTTGTATATGCTCTATCAAGCTGCGACAGTCATATTCTTTATAGACTTGTGGGCCATCATTTTGACAATAATACGTGGTCGTGCCTCTTTGGAGGCGGAGTCAAGAAGCTTTTGAGAGTCGCAAGCACTGGCGGTCAGGTATGTAAAATATTTTTCAAATCGACACATGCGATAGAAATTTATTAAATGATAGAAAATTACAAGAAAACGAAAAAACAAAGATAAAATACGATAAAAAGAATGAATAATAGACAAAACGTAAAACAGACAAGAAATTGAATGAATAAGATTCATAATGCGCTAATATTTTCTATATCAACACTATGAAATAATTGGCGTTAATACTTAATCCGAAATTAAAAGTTATGATAAAGAATTTGTTAATATTATTTACAACATGCATAGTGTGCGTGACAATGCGTCAATGATGTTATTATAATTGACAGAGTGGAGGAATAAATATCGAAAGAGTCGATAGCATACCTAATGACGTTCAAACGAGTACGAGTAGTGGTGTTTGGAATACTATGACCTCGTTAACCAAACAGCGTGTCAAATTGAATATGAAACTGTTAGGACAATTTACAGGACAGCAACCAAATATGAAAGAAGATAAGCCAACATATAGAGAACAATTTGTTTCCCCCCAAATGAGTATGATTTCCTATTTCCTCATGAAGGTGAGTATTATTACAGATTGTCGTAAAATTATCGATTACGTAAATATTAATTATTACATCGTGCAATGACATTTTCATTAAACATCGTGTATCGTCGTTGTATTTACAGCCGAGAATTGAAGGTGATATAGCGGATGAAATAGATTATGATTCATCCGATTCAGCGGTTTCTGATCTTGATTCATCTGAGGATGAAGACGATGTATTTGATACAAATACTAAGCCAAAGAGTAAACCAAAGGACAATACAGAGCACACGAATCCAAATTCTTATAGCTGGTGCATAATGAGATTAGCGATAGTCAAAATTTTGCAACAACAATTGCAAGATTTCTTAAATGTAGCTGGAATTGAAATGCAAGGTTTCGTATCAATTTATTACCATCGAAATTATATTTCTTTTGTGCATGGAATATTAATGAATGATTAATGAAAAAAAAAAAAAAAATAAATAAATAATAATAAAAAAATAAATAATTAAATAAATAAATGATATGTAATTCAATTAAATAGAGTTACCAGTCAGCAGTCCCTTAATACACGGGACCTTAGGTATTGTAGTACAGTGGCAAGAAACTTTACGCGAAGAGTTAGAGTCGAAGGGTCCGCCGCCAGTAAATTATATTCCAGGATGTGCTCCAGATCCTGTACCAACCCCTGGAAAGCCTGCAATTCATAAGTATCGTTCGCTGCTTGAAAAAGGCAATACCCCATTTAAGTAAGCGCATTACATTATAATCAACCATTATAATTAATATCGTAAATAATATCCTCGATTTATTGTTGCTTTATTGGATAAAATTATTTTCAGTACTCGAATGGCTTCTGCGGCACCTTCAAACCGATTGTGGTGTTATTTAGTGAGACAAGAGACTATTCAAGACATTTTTATACGAGCAGTATTCGGAAAACGAAGATCACTTTGTTCTATATTAGATACTAATCATAATGGCAGCGATAATAATAATACCAGAGGTACAAATTCGGCTGAGGACAAGGGAAGCGACAGTGGAACAAGTCTTCCTGAACCGGTCAGGATTATACATAAGGAGCAAGATAGTATTAGTGCCTTCTGTCTTAATCAGGTTAGTTGCGCAACAGTGGAGGAAAAGAATTTTTGTTCCTATTTTGCTTATTTTATTGCATTTCATATATTTAATGGAAAGATTTGGTAACGCTATAAAGCTCAAAGAAGTATTGAGAATGATTCGTGTTGATACTCGTGTAATAGGTAAATACAGGATTGATGGCTTTGGCAACACCCCGAGAGGTTCAAGAAATGGATATTTCATTACTACTGGAGTTACCTTCCTGGCTAGAAGATGAATGCGAATTCGATATTATTAATTTGAATAAGCAGCCAGATCCTGAACCAGTTCCACCTACCAGTTTTCTAGTCATACAGGTATTTTGTCAAATATTATATACTCGATCGATAATTAATTAGACGGTAACGATGATTCATTGATTTTAACTGTGTATAGACAGCTGCAGACAGGCCCTTGCTCGCTCAAAGTCCTCAGCAAAATAGTCCTCAGCCACAATCGGGCATAGCCAGTCAAAGTGGACGGGGTGCTAGTGTGGTATGTTGTTTTATCGATATTTTTTTTTTTTATTTTTCTTTTATTTTTTATACATATATATATATATATATATATATATATATATATTAAAGGATAATCGCAAGATCGAATAAATAGTACAAATCTATGTGTAAAGCCATTAAAACTCTCACCTAGATAATATTTGCAGTGTACAATTTATCCACGAAACACACATATTTCCCATCTATGTGAAACTTTATTTTCAGATTAATAAATCACACCCAGCTCGTTCTTTATCTAGTAAAGCAATTAAATTCAATGTTACAAAGACTTCTGTAAATAAAACTTTGGCATTTCATAAAGTTAATACATCCCATTTCATTAATAACATATCTCATAATTTTTCTTTTTTTTATTTTTTTATTTTTATTTTTCTTCGTTTCATTTACTTTTAATTAATAAAGAGTTGCCTATTCCCCTGTGACCAAGACATTATAAATTTTCGTTGTATTTTAATAATTTTGCAAAATGTCTTCTAAGAGCCGATAATTTGATTTAAACTCAATTTCATTAAAAGTAGAGTAAGAATAACTAATGTTTTTGCAATAACAGAATTCGCTATCTTTCTTTTCATATATATGCTACCTCGTTTGATTCTCTCTCTCTCTCTCTCTCTCTCTCTCTTTTTTTTTCTTTTTAATTCTCTTAACACATGGTATAAATAAGATGCACATAAGCGTGAAATTATTTATTAATATATCATTATTCCAGCACTTCTACACTCAATTAATATCCATGCCAAACACATTCATTAAAGATCTTCTCAACTTACTCTATCCTTTTTCGACTAAATAACAATAGCACCGTGAAAGTGATCCCGCTTTCTCGAGACACTGGTAAAGAGCAAACCGCCAAATGACCGTTTGGATGTTGCATGATGAACGAGTGCTGAAATGTCTGCATTGTGCCTCCGACTAAGAGGCGTGGCTTATCGAAATTACTTGTTACTAACCACTCCATATTAATCGGTCATTTAAGTCTCATCACATATTGCTAATTAATTAACTTGAACGAATCGTGCTGATTCGTTGAAGGAAAAAGGTATGGAGTTACCATTATTTTAATTAGCGACGAGTGTACCGATATAGCGATCCTTAGCATTTAGCCCGAATGTATGAAAAAAAAAATATAATAATAATAATAATAATAATAATAATAATAATAATAATAATAATAAAAAAACTTTGTAATTTATGTTCACATTTTCTTATTGTATATAAATGGACTTAAATTCTTAATTATTGTGTATAGCGATTAAGTTTTGTTTCTTTAATAACAGGCTGTTCTTATACAAAATACAAAGTTTGCGCTCGTGAGGTTTTCACAATGTTGTAATTATTTTTGTTCGTTTCTTCTTTCGAACAAACAAATTTGTCTCGAGTATCAAAAATAAAGAGTAAAGAAAGAGAGAAAAAAGAAATGATTGCATTAGATAACTTAATAAATAGTGGCTCAAAGTCGTATTGAAAATAGCTCGATACCTCATTACGCTCGACATTGCATTAATGCACATATAAAATAATATTAAAATAACGTTAGAACGTTAGCAATGATGTTGAGCGAATGAATCGGACTCTCTCGCATTGTAAAGCTTCATGACTCGATGGCTGCATGCAATACATTCAGGGCTCTAACGAATACATGAGATCGAATGTGATTAATAACAAAAGGAAAGAAAAAAGAAATAACAAAAAGAAAAACAAAACAAGTCATTGGTCGATAGCCATGAGTGTGGCGCATTGGGTTAGGGTAGCACAAGTGGTGACGGAGACAAATGTTGCTTGTTTAATGCTTGCCAAACGAAACATCTAACTCGGTCTGCGTCACTGACCTGGCGGCTCACTTGCTCGATCTCAGATGAAGGGGATGCCCGCTTTTCCTGGCTCCCACGACCTGCGCTTCTGTCAGTTTGTCGCTGATAGGAGTAAACACTTATTGAAGCCGGTGAGACTAACATCTAAACATGAACCCTAGCTGTTCCTAGTGCCAATATGCCATGTTCATCATCTTGTTGTTTGTTCGACTTACCTTTCGTTGTTCTCCCTGTTCACGAGGCTCAGAATATCCTCTGCTTTTAAATCTCTAGTTCTTTTATTGTTTCGCTAACATATGTATCGTAAAAAATTAATCTAAACATTTTTATCGAACAGCTTGCATAAATTGAATCGTTTAGTATTGATTAATACTTTAACGTTGCATTATAATGATATTTTATTCGTCGAGTGCGCGAGCACAATTTGAAAAGAGTAGTAACTTTTTGTTTGTCATTTCATTATTCCCTCAATTGCCGTGACATGAATTTCTGATTTTCTTTTCTTTTACGACTCTCTTGAGAAAATATTATTTTACTACTATTTTAATAAATTGCTTCTCGATAAGTACACAATTATTTCCACTTAATTGACACAACGATCGTGTAATATTATTGTACTTTTGCAGTAAAGATAAAAGTATAAGGCGTGTGATTGATATCTACACTAATCTGTGATATCATTATATCATTGCAATTCCTTTTGCACAATAAAATATCTTTATAGCAATGTTAAGTTTACTATACGACTCAATCTGTCATTTAAGAATCTTAAAAATTGTTCGATATTCTTTTTATCTAAGGATATTCTAAGTCCAAGATTTTTTGCAGATTTAAAAACTTCGGCATGATACGTAACTAGATGAATTAGACAGTATATTTTATCTTCCAGATAAGCATTAACTTTTACAATAGTAGCACTTTCCTAATTTTGCTTATGTTAGCGCCGCTTTATATATTATTAAAAATTCAGAAACAGCTACTTAGATCATTTTCTTTGCTATTTGATGTACAATTTAAATATCTTGAATTAATTGAATATTTACAAATTAATTTTTCTATAGAATTAGGAAATGGACGCACTATAATTTACGTAATTGTACACTAAACATGTGTAAAAAAAATTTTTTATGATAAATAATAAAATTTAACCGATGATGTAAGTTTAACGCACAAAGTAATATTGATTAAATTGTATAAATGTATAAACTTTACTATCATTATTTTCTTATTTATTTATTTAATTTTTTTTATTTGTATTTTTTCATTTTGTTTTGTTTCGTTTCGTTTCGTTTCGTTTCGTTTCGTTTTGTTTATCATTTCTTTTGCCAATTATAAAGGTTTGAATGCTTCTATACATACTATACACCAATACAAGTTTTATGTTATTTGTTCATGAGTTACACAATTAGAGGATATATGTATTAAGAATAGAAAAAAAAAAAAAATAATAAAATAAAATTATAAGTAAAGCGGGCAGCGAATTAGTTTACTACTTTGCTACAGCTCAGCTTGCAAAATTAATCATGCCGACACTTAACGCATGCTCATCCTCATTTTAGCCTTCTTTTTTCGATCGTTTGTATGTTCAAAAAGTTTAACTGCTCTTAAGCCGATGATGCGTGCGTGATAGTCAATCTTTACGTTTTTCCTTCTATATAAAGTTATAATTAATAGATGTTAGCATCTGTTACTTATCTTAATCGTTAAATTATTATTATTCAATTATTCACATTGAAGTCTTACTGTAACAGATCCTGAAGCATAAGATCGATGGTATTAGAAGAATCTCTTCGCATCCTCTCCTACCACTTTGTAAGTTTCATTTTTATATTATATTATACTGATAATATAATTATTTTAAAAAGAAAATTATACATATTTAACGAGTGGTTATGATAAGGCATTTACACGTTGATAAGGAATAATATTTTATGATAATAAATAACGTTATATCCTTGAAATTAATTGCGTATATTTTGAATTATGAAATAAAGACCATAACAAATTGTATGCTTGTAACATTAATTTAATGATAGAAAATAATAATAATAATAATAATAATAATAACAAACGGAATTCATTATTGGAATTTCGAATTTTATTTATGACTAAGTGTAGAGATATTTTATCGACGAAAATTATTCGAGAAAATAATTTTATTGTTTTTATTAAATACATGATGTTTATTACATTTAATTACTTCTGCAGATTTAACTGGATCTCAAGATGGATCGGTATCATTATGGGAATGGGGACATCAAACCGCAGTTGCAACCCCAAGGCCGTCAGGAACTTTTGCTAAAGTTACTCGCGTGCGCTTTTCTCAACACGGAAATAAATTTGGCGTAGCCGACTCGGATGGTCATCTCAGCTTATTCCAAGTTGCATGCAGAGAAGGAACGGCTCGTCCCTTCTTCGTCAGTATATATTCGTTTATTTTTTTCGTTTAGTTTGAGCTATTATATTGACGAAGAAAATCTATACTTTTGCAGAACTATCAGTGCCACAGCAAAGTGACGGCTGACTTTGTTTTCTTGGGAGCTTGCAGTTTAGTAGCTACTGCCGGTCATGGCTCCGAAAGTCGTAATGTTGCACTCTGGGATACTTTATTACCTCAAAATAAGTCTCTTGTTCAAGGTACTTTTAAATTTATTTCTCCACGATTAATTAATTATCATAAATTATATGAGCTTTTATGATATGTAGAAACGATATTTCGATGTGAATGATATTGCAGGGTTTACCTGTCACGATCAAGGAGCGAGTTCCGTTATTTTGGCCCCTCAACATCAGTTATTAATTAGTGGTGGTAAAAAGGGAGATATTAATATATTCGACGTTCGACAACGGCAGCAACGCCATCGTTTTCAGGCCCATGAATCTGCAATAAAATGCTTAGCTTTAGATCCACACGAGGAATTTTTCGTTAGCGGTGCTGGAGATGGGGATATAAAAGTAAAATTAGATAGAAAAATTTTATTCGAAATTCATATTTTAATGTATATATATATATATATAGATAGATATATTCTGAAACTTAATTATTATTAGGTTTGGGGTTTGACCGTCCATTCGCTTCTCTATTCGTTCCCTGGAGAGCATCCCAGATCTAGTTTCTTTAAAAATATTGGTCAGGTTAGTCAAATTTTTCTTTTCATACTTCTGAAGATCCATGTTTTATTTGTATATATATATATATATATATATATATATATATATATATATATATATATATGTGTATATATTATGTGTGTAGGGTGTAACTCAATTACACGTAGATTCAGCGGGACGTTTATTTTCTTGCGGTGCAGATGGTTCTATGAAAGTTCGTCAACTGCCAGAACGAGACTGCGTTGTACACACATATTACTGAGGTATGTAATAAATGACTAGATACGCAATTGTTTGTGTGTGTGTGCGCGTGTGCGCGTGCATTTTCTTAAATTAAGTATAAATTAATGATGCTTTATTCTTTTTCAGATAATCAATCCAACTATACTATTTATGTACTATATAGTGCAGACTGCCTTCAACCTGGGGCAATTAATAAGTAAATGTTAAGTCCCTTGTAAGATAAATTGAGCAAAGAAAGACAAGAGTTTTTCAACTGACAGTCATTATCGTAAAATTGTTGTCAACTATAAATGCGTATTTTCTTTAAAATCTATTTCGATAATGATCACTTTTCTCTTAAATCTTAATGTCTTTTTGAACCGAATGAATACTACAATCTCGATTAAATCGATACACTAAGTCATTCGATGTCCCATTACGATTCATTTCGTTAATCTGTAAGTGTACTGAAAGAGGCATATATATATATATATATATATATATATATATATACGATCCAGCATAATAGTTATAAATTCATTTGGCAACTGTACTTGACAAACTTAAATAGCTAAAACAGTTAATATTTTGTCAATAATATTGACTTGGCACATATTTTCAACTCGATGTAAATCTTGATTGACTATAGAAACATTTTCCTCCAATACATTTCTTTAATTTGCATTATACATGTAAAAAGCAACTAACATACTATAAAATAATAGTGCCGTAGAAAAAGTAAGAAGGAAGTATTTACAGAGAATGTGCATGGAAGGCATATTAGGATGAAAAAAGTATATAAAAGCCTGCTCAGATTAAGTATTTGGCCAATGAATACACACTCAGTATCAAAAACATCAGTTATTAAAAAGTAACTAAGGTCAAACAATGTTTTCGATATTATTTCATGAATTGAAATATTGTTCCAGTTAAAGTGAACTCTGTTGCTACATAAAGTAATTTAACAACTTTACATTATAATTTATTTATTTAGAGCTACTCGACGCTCCAATTAAAGATTTTAACAATAACTAATGTTTTTTTGGCTGTTGATAGAAAATGAGTGAAATGTATTTATTTACGCGTAACATATTTAAACACAATTGTTATTTGTGGCAATCTATTTATAAAAATCATGTACAAAGCAGAAAATTATGTTACTTTGATTATTAGCAAAGAAATCTAAAGAAAACATTGCAAATTTATTTGATTATTACGTGTGCATGCACATAAATTTACATATGTGTGCATATTAAATATAAATGTGTGTATGCTGAGGTTTGAGTAAAAGTGCTGGGTTGCCTTAATTATGACAAATCGCTTGTTGCTACAATTTAGTATAAAATCGACTCTCAACTGGACACACATAAAATGTATAACTTGTAATATATGTAGTTACAAATGCCTTGTTTCGTATATCACGTGTGAGTTAATATAAGAAAACTGTTACAATATTGTTGAAAATATATTTAAAAAATACTATATATGATATGTGTGATGCCTAGTTTCAAGAATTGACTGCGACAGTCATCCACAGCCAACTCCTTTAAGTAACTTGATAATGAACTGAATAATGTAGACATATCTACAGCATATGAATAATAATAAACGTAATAATAATACAAGTTACATAAAAGAGGGATGAACAAAACCAGACAATGTCTTATATCTCATTGATTAGTAGTATAAAATACATATATTTGAATGAAAAGATCTGAATTTCCAACACTGTTTTAACATAAATAAATAATAGTCGAGTTCATTTTTACGCTTGCAGACAAAATCATTGACATATTGACATAATATTTATTTTAAAGAAAGATAAAATAAACAATATGTAATGTACACTGACATGTATATATTATTTGAAGTTTAAAAAAGTAAATGTATAAAATGAATTTATGGAAACTGTATTAATATCAGAGTATTATTAGCTATTCCAAAATAATTTATTAGCTTAACAATGAAAGTGATAGTAATAAATAAAGCATTGGTTTATCAAGAAAATATTTTAGTGATTCAGTTTTCTTTTAATTTTATTAATAAGTTTCTGTTCACTATTATTCGGAAGTAAATATTTTAATTTAAAACTCCTGCATGATTTGGCAACACAACTAAGTTTATTGACTAAATAGTCTAAATAAATATATTACACACATTGATGAAATTGTATTCAAATTTCATTTAAAAAATGTGTTTTAAGCTTACCGTGTTAGATAAATAGTTTTTAGATATTTTTTTTTTATATTTCTAATTTTCATTAACGAATGGTAATTTCACATCGATTTTACAAATTTGCATGCAAAACTAAGCATGAAAGTTACTTACGAAAAGCTAAACATAAATACTAAAAATCTTTAAATAGTAGAAAAATGTCATTTATATATATATATATATATTCCGGCATTCAATTCGGGATTTACAGTAGTTTTGCAAGAATATAAGAAATTGGGCAAATTTATTGGAATGTACTACGTTACAAGTAATATAATATCCAAAATTTATTAATTATTTTTCTATTATTTTTTCGTTCTTTACAAATGATTACTTAAATACAAACAAAATAATTAATAAGCAATGTTCAATCGGTTTATTCGTATATTAGGCATAATATACTTTTCCGCGTGTTTGCGTGTGTAAAGTTTTTTGTTACAGATATAGTTAATATAATTCAAACGACTCATATATTTTTATGATTCTGAAATATTTGCCGATAGTCCGTAAAATTGATATATACGGATTTTGTTGAAAGCCCTGGGGATTCGAATAGTACGTGAAATTGAAATTTTCGTTTAAAATCTTATCTCACATCGTCATAATAATCTTTGCAGTATAACGGATCCTGACTATTAATTGCAAACGATGATGAATTTTACATGTGATGAGCAATGGCTGATATATTATTCGCAAAGCATTAATTAGACGCTAACGATTAGTTTAATTTAATATTTATTACATTATATTTTCATTTGGTATGCCTGTGATGATATCCAAGAGATTGTGATTTTGATAAGATTTCTAACCGTCTATAGAGCCTAAATCATCATAAAAATTTCAATTTTATCCACGATAGAATAAAGTTTTGAATTTGCAACGGAAGAGAAAACGCTTTTAATTTGTAAAAAAAAAAAAAAAAAAAAAAAAAAGAAAGAAATTAACGTTAGGATTCATTAATTAAGCAATTGTTTCAAAATATAATTGTAAGTTTTATTTAAGGTACTCTTATCGATGGTAATAGTCAAAGAGTGGAGAATTTAAGGAAATACAATGGTTAAATTAATTTTTGCCATTAAATGCACTAAAGTTTGAAAAATCAAATTGACCAGATACAACACAACGACGATAAATGGGCAATTGTTATGCGTGGAGAAACGAAAGCCAAGTAATTCATGACTCAGGATTAAGTATTGACATGAATGACATGTACTCAGAACATTAAAAGTGTTGCGATTGATGTAGGCCACATGCTCGGTAATTTCAAAACACATAATAAAAAACATAACAGCAAAGAACAACGGATAGTAAACGGATTATATAAAACATTTTCTTCGAGGAGCCTGTAATATGCTAAAAAATTCACTTCATCTGCAAAATGATTGATTACATTTTTTAAAATCTTATGCTTTGCAATTTTAACGAACGAACTATTAGAATTTGGAATGAGCTAAACACTATGTGAACTTATTTGAGCAAAAGGTCAGATATACGAGTTCAGTCTCCTATTTCGTTTTATCAAAGAAAGTCGGCATTATTTCTGGTTCTCTGGTTCTCTGGTTCTCTAATTTCTCGATGATTCAGATTTCTTACGATGAATTTTACTTGTTATCGTATAATATATTACAGCTTAAAGTAGTTGATATCTTTTATTGTAAAACTAGTTATAATAATAATAATAATAATAATAATAATAATAATAATAATTTAAACGTATTATTAGTAATAATGTGGTTAATTAATTAATCTTATTTTCGTTTTCAACGTTTATTAAACTATTAAATCATATCGTCAATTACTATTTCAGCAATAATAAAATAAAAGAATACAAAATACTTGCCGTTGTACTTTGAACACAATGAACAAATGATATTCGTATTTTCCGCTAATGATATCAGCAATACCAAAACTATGGTGAAATTTTCGATTCTGCGCCAAAGCAAATACATTAGTATATTTTCAATCTTTATTCAATGTAAGGCTAATCGAGGATCAATGCCGCATCCTGATGTTGATAGCTTTACAAGACAAATTAACAGTAAATAATACCATATGCATTTTGTAAATGTTTGTATGATAAGATCTTTCCGTATTGTATAACTCTTTACCGTCTTAATCCGTTTCTATTAATTGCACAGAAAATCCTGTGTGTCGAACGAGCAATGTAAGTGAATAATTCTATTCTATCTTCGTGCATCGATAAAATAATGTTGAGCACTGATAAATCATAAAAAATAAAAATTAAAAGCCAGGGTAACAGACTATTTATACAATTTATGTATGAAGTATATCAACTTTGCTGTTCGAATTCATAGTTAACGCAAGTTCGTAGTATATGCTGATAGCGCATTGTTATTATAATTTTTCCGTGGTAATCGGTTTTGTGATATATCGAAAGTAGAAAAGTAATTATTATATGTAATATATCGGATCTCGACTGCTTATAAAATCTAATGATAATACGAAAAATATAAATGGTATTTGCGATCATTTTTATGACGTGCAATACGTAAGAGGTTATCTAATGTTGTAGAGCTTAAATGGAATATTTAATTTTTAGAAGTATATTGGTAATCTAAACAAAATCAAACATCCATTCGTCATTAATGTAAAATAATCAAGTTTTTGTTTTCATCTTACACAGTACTTGGGTAACATACTATGGATGACATTGTAGAGGACCCTATTAGAGTACCCTATTTAAATAATTCGCTAATAGAAATTAATCCCTCGCGTAAGCATGAGAATGAAAGAAACAGATTACCAGCAGTTTTTAATATGCCTTCGCAACACACTAACGATCATGTACTTAAACCATATATTCATAATGACCAACAAATTGACGACGATGCTCCGTTGGATGATAATGGTAATGTATCGAAACGGTTGATTGTCTTTCTTCTATGATTTTTACCAAAACTGTGTTTTTCATATATAAATTGTATAGTGGAATATTACATCACTCGAGGATGCGGTATTGTTAGTATAATGACAGAAAATTTATTGATGCATCCGTTTCTTGTCTTGAGAAGGCAATGTCAAGTTAATCCAATATCTAAAAAATATCATGTATTCCCAGTAACCTTATTACCGATAATAATACGATTAAATCAAACACAAGGTATATGTACGTTATGGAAAGGTATCGGTTCTGTTTTAATTGTCAGAGGATTGTCAATGGCCATAGAAGACTTGATATCAAAAGTTACATACTTGCCTAAGTAAGAGAACTCATTTTTATCTTTTAAAAAATACTTGTAAAAATTATTTCAATAATTCATAAATAATAGATGAACAAAAGCACTAGTGGCTGATAATAGATTGATTTTAATTACAATTTTAATATAAACTTGTGATTCAATTGCGATGTGCAATTTATAAGAATATTGTATATTTCAGAGAGATTAGCGGTGCGTCAAATAAAATGTTTTTCCAACATATTATTTTAAAATGTGTTGCAATTGGTATGGTGACACCATTTTATTCGGCGTCATTAATAGAGACCGTTCAATCGGATGTCGCATCTGAAAAACCTGGAATTTTAGATGTTTTCCGTGATGGAATGAAGAGGCTGCTGGAAGTAAGAAACAAAGGACGACTTATTCCAATTCTTGCATTACAACCACCGACAATTGCATGTGGCGTTCTCAAATACCTCTTTAGTCTTTTAGTTAAATCAATTGCAGGTCATATCATAAGAATTAACCATAAATATAGCCAAAAGTCTCGGGTAAGATATAATTGAAATTAATTTTTGCTTTTAGAAACATAGAGATTTTGTTAAATTCCCATTAAATTTCCAGGGCGCTTACAGTAGAGTCTATATAGCTACCACAAAAGCAGATAACATTGAATTCCAATCTATATTAATTTCATTGTGGACTGCAGAAATAGTTTTTTATCCTCTTGAAACAATTATTCAAAGATTACATTTACAGGGGACACGTACTATAATAGATGATTTGGATACAGGACGTAGTGTCACAGCTATGTTGACCGATTACAGTGGAGTCGTACATTGTTACCAAACTATTATTTCTACAGAAGGTGTATTAGGATTGTATAAAGGTTTTGGAGCTCTGATAATACAATTTGCTATTCATACTTTAGTTTTAAAAGTCAGTAAATGGATTTTCACTGAAATAGGTACTATGATGAAATCAGAACAAACATCATCTAAATCACATAATAAGCTTTATTAATGAATTTTACCTATGATTCTTTAATTATTAAATGAATTTCCTTTCATTTCATTTATTTTAATAATGAGTTGTATATATTAAGTAATATTTCTATAAACTGTTGATGGAAATTCAATATTTGTAAATATAAATCCAATCTGTTTTTACATGTATTAGTTTTAGATGCTAAATACATATTATGCTGTTAAAATATTAAATAATGCAATTATTAAATTAAATTTTATCATTAATGAAAAGAACGTTTATGATTTATGCTTTTTTTTTTTATTATTATTATTTGTTTATTTTTATTTATTTATTTGTTTGTTTATTTTAGTTTATTATCATTATTATTATTATTATTTTATTTTTTTTTTTAATAGACTTATTATAAATGTAAGTATTTATACAACATAAGTTAAATATTGTATTTTCAGAAGATTGTTTTAATCTTAAAATAACAGTACTTACAAGTCAAAACGTTTTTTTATCCATGAAATGTTATAAAAGAACGTACTTTAGATATATCTAATTCTTATTAGAAATTAAAGATGGCTTTGAATCCTTATAAGATATTTTATTTCTTTACATTTTATTTTCTCATAAAGTTGCATTTACTATAGAATAAACTTTTAAATTTAGATTTTTTAAATTTTCTAAGCGTCGTTTTGTAAACGTTTTTCATAACTTATCTACTGCTATGTACAATATATTACAAATAATCTTTATCTATCTACTTAGGATCGCATAAAAATAATTTATTATTTTTAATTGCACCGTCAAAGATGCACTGAATTAATATTTTGAATTTGTATTCTTCAAACTTTTGTTGCATATGCAGTAATTTTCATAAACTGGCAATACCATCGTTAATAAACTATTTAGGTTTTACCTACTTGATTACAGAAATGTAATCGAAGAATTTAGGATTATTTTCAGATTCTTGGTGCAATTAAGAGAGAACCCCACAATGCTCATCAATAATTTTAAGCATTAATTAATTTATATTTAGAAATTAGAAACACAATTATCTACACATTCATGTACATGCACGGATATAGAAACTACTAGATAGTATTGCCAGTATATATTCTTAATTTGATTATTTTCAATTTAAATTAAATACAGCAATGATCAAATAATCTTTTAATTTTTCTATTAAAAATTATAGACTCTATATATCACTGATGAATTTCGTACAAGAGAAGAATCAGTATAGATCCGCGTAAACGTCTCAATTTTTACTTTTGTTAATTGTGTACGTGCTGCGCTTGTTGAAGCTCATCCTCGGCAGTAGCTTCACCTCCTCTTCGTACATATTGAGGTTTCTCTTGACCTCTAACACAGCCTTCCGTTACATGTACAGTCATTACGTTGCTTCCTGGAACGTCGAACATTGGTTCTAATAATAGCGATTCCATTATAGCTCTCAGGCCTCTTGCTCCAGTTTTCTTTTCCATTGCCAGACATGCTATTGCATCTAATGCCTCTGGAGTGAATGTCAACTCAACCTGCAATGAATTCGCAATTAAAATCTTTCTTCAAATGCGAATGAAAATACAATAATTATCATTTTTATATTAGTAATTAAATTTTTCATATCTATTAATATTTTAAATTTCACAAACAATATGCAGTATGCGCAGTTTTTTTAATATACTCATGTGACATTAGATAATTGTTATGTTATTTTTAATCGCCGAAGTAATTTGCTTTAAGTTTATAAATAAACATTATCGCTAACGTTATTATTGTTGCATCAAACTTTTTGGCATAATTATGATTTTATTTATCATAATTAATTTTTGGCAAAAGTAAAAAAGTATTTGAAGGATAGTATTGAGAAGTGATACTGAAGCGATATGAAGGAAATTATCGTCAAATTCACAGAGAAGTCGATGCCTTTGTAACATGACAGCCGTGTATGCCTCGGACATGTAAACACGGTTCTGCTCGAATACATGTACGATATCTTAGATATGATGTTATGCAGTGCGAATGCGATTTTAATTAAATGAAGATAAATTAGGATGCACAGGGCTTCTTAAATCTATAATTATAGGTTTGCAAATGAATATACCAACGCGGTACGTGTATATATATATATATATATATATATACACATACTTAAGCGGTTGAGTATAATAGGATAAAATGTAATTAACATGTATTATGAAATAATTTGTTTAATATTACATCTATATGTCACATTGTATCACTCATATTTCTCTTATTTAATGTATTGCGCAAAAAATGAATTAAATCAACTAATATTAGAAATGAAAAATGTTAATAGAATCGATACTCTTAAATGCATGTCTATGTCTCGAGGTAATTGCTTGCTTTGCTTCTAGTTTCACAAAATGATAGAAAATAACCCTCACCCTTTCAAAGTAATTTTAATAATTAATGCTACTCATACTGTACTTAGTCTATAAAAATTCTGAATAAATTATATAAATACGTATGCTTATATACCTAAAAATAGATGAATATAACACGCCTAAAAAATGCCATTATCTTCTACCATTACTTCACATGAAAGGACAAATTCGAATAGTCCTTGTTATATTAGTATTTCTAAGGTAAAAATAAAGCGCCAGCATAATTTCATAAATAATATGATTATACGAATGTGTTAAAGATATAACTATGATCATTAAACTTTGACTTTTTGTAATAACGTAAGAATTCCTTTAAGAAGACTGACGATAGTTGCACGAAATAATAATAAAACTTATCACACTTTCCACTTTCTCTTAAACTTTCATTATTGACCAAATAACGTGATTGTAATTTTTCTTATTCTTAAAATTTTTTTATTATATTCTGATACTAAATGTTTATACGCATTTATTAATCACACTTACTTTGTCCATGGAGAACAGCATCTGATATTGTGGTATCATAGCATTTTTAGGTTCCGTTAGAATCCTAACCAGCATTTCTCTATTCAAAGTGTGGAAAGGTACAAGAACTGGGAATCTCCCAACAAATTCTGGAATCATACCAAAGTCAATTAAATCTCTCGCTTCTACGTGTCGAAGAAGTACGTCTTTTTCTTTATTATCATCTTCCGTTGATGGTGACATATTAGCTACGTCAGCAAGACTGGCTGCTCTTCTGCCAGGACTCTCAGAAACAGGAGTAGCGCCAAAACCGAGATACTTTTCAGTTTTTCTTCGCGAAACTAGTCTATCTAAGCCATTGTAGGCCCCAGAGGCCACAAAGAGGATATTTGTTGTATCTATTTGTAATGTTTCTCCCCTAAGCTTCCTAGAACTGTTTTTCTCCGGCACATTAACTATTGTGCCTTCCAACATTTTTAACATTCCTTGCTGGACACCTTCTCCACCTACATCTCTTAATTGATGTATGCCTGGCACTGCTCCTATTTTATCTACTTCGTCTAAGAATACGATTCCCATTTGTGCTCTGTCAACAACGTAGTTGGCATCTTGAAGCAATTTTGCTATTACACTCTCAATATCATCTCCAACGTATCCTGCTTGAGTAAGTGTAGTGCAATCGCAAATGGCAAATGGAACATCAAGACACTGAGCTATTGTTTGAGCCAATAAGGTTTTTCCAGATCCAGTAGGACCCAAAAGAAGTATATTACTTTTTTCTAATTTTAATTGATGATGTTTGCTGTCTAATATATCTGAGCCTGGAACAGTCTGAGAACCAGAAGCTGCTTTTTGTTGATCATTAGGAGGTACGTGTTGAAAGCCAACTCCTAATGAATTTCCAATACTCGAAATATGAAGAAGGTCTATAAAACAAAATATAAATTACTTTTATCCTTTTCCATAAATCAAATAAATCCTGCTTAAAAACTACTGCACAATATAACTGATAATGACTAAATCTTTATTTACGTGGTTTGAGACCTCTGTGAGTAAATGGATGA
>NW_011948430.1:2471302-2477195 GCF_000503995.2 Ceratosolen solmsi marchali
GCCTGCTGACGCTGTGCTAGTTTGCGCAATATTCTGAGTTGGCAAATTATTGTGGATTCTTTTGTAATGATTATAAACAGCGACACTGAGAACTTTTTTTGCATACTCTTGACCAACAACGTGCTTATTCAAATACTCAAAAATCTAAAAAATTCATATTTACAGCAAAACAATTATGAAAACTTTAAAATTGAAATAAAATACACGTTGCTATTAACTTTTTTTGGTGGAGGTGGTGGTTTTCTGTAGAATCCTTGTTTAGATTCTTCGGGTCTTAAAGCTTCTTTAAGACTTCTTTTAGTATCGATTTCAGATAGAACGACAAAAAAGTGGTGACATTTTTCGCATTTCACAAACCTAGTTGAAGCTAAGCAAATAAAAATATATTAAATGCATAATGTAAAGTATAGTTTTACTTTTACGATACAAATAGCTTGGGGTGCATATTTACTAACTTACAGACAAATGTTTCAACATGTGTACAAGGATCACCACACTTTGGACAAATGAGATTGTTTTTCTTGTCACCACCTCCACCCGCTGTACCGACTCCACCTGTTGTACCAACTCCACCTGTTGTACCAACTCCACCGCCACTACTTGTATTACCATCATTACTAGGTGGTGTTGGCTCCGTAGGTGCTTTTAACAATACCCCAGTAGATGCCAAGGTTCGAGATGCAACCACTCTAACTATTTTGTATACTATAAATATAAATACATAAATACATAAATATATATATATATATATATATATATATACGCGCGCGCACGCACGCACGCACGCACGCACGCACGCACACAACCACACATACACACACAAACAAACATATATGTATTCTTTAAACATTAAAATTTTTACTATAAAAAAAATTGGAAAGAATTTATTAACTAATTTTAAAAAATTTTGGGGAAGAAATTTTGTACGTAATTAGAGCAAAAAAGTAGAAAAATATATACAGTTAAAATTTAAAAACACATGCACTCCCGCACGCACGCACGCACGCACGCACGCACGCACGCACACATCTGCTTAGATATAAATAATTTATAAATTACTATAGTCACTTACCATGATTAGATACATGATTAGATGATACTAGACGACTAGCACCGATTAAACAACAACGTACAGAGCTCATGTTATCTATTTACAAAATTAAAATGCTGGTCAGATTAAAATTTTCAGATTGAGCTGAAGTCAAGGTCTGTAACAAAGGTACAATGAGAAATGCATTACAAGGCTGAATAATAACTTGCAGTATTAAGAGTGCACGCGTCATTATAATGTCGTAACCGTGAGCTACGTTATCTAAAAATTTAATTTTTACTTTTATCAGTATTCAATGAAAATATTTAACTACGTGTAAGATTGATTGATGATAAAAAGGGAGAAAGAGAAGAAAAGAAAAAAGAAAAAAAAAAAAAAAAAAAAAAAAAAAAAAAAAAAAAAAAATTACATCTTAGTATGTATTAAAGTTTAACCATTATAATACAAATATCAATATTTACAAGAACATCTCGTCGCGTATGCTAGGATGTATTTTTAAATGGATAAATGTAGCGACGCAAAAGATAGCATACTTATATATCTATTATGTTTATGAAAAGTGCAGCACACAATGGCGAATTCACTAACCTGCAGGAATTTATAAAGATAATAGACTCACGAAATGTCGCGGGAATCAAGTTTGAATTAATAATTAACCGATGAAAATGGATTTACAAGCAGCTCTCATGCTTTTAACAAAGTCAAAAATTATTGTCAATTTCAAATTTCTTTCAAAAAAATTCATCAAAAGCTGACATATCAAAAATAACCTTGAGAAACAATGACGAGAGCAAGACAGCACCAAAAGAAAAATAGCGAACATATATAAAAGGCACAGTCAATAAAATCGGATGCTCATGATAAAAATTAATAATAATGTGACTTCAAAACTACGCGACAATAGCGAAAAGCGACCGAAAGTGCAAAATGAATAAATCGATAACTATTTCAATGTTAATGAACGCTTGGCTCTCGGGGCTATTTTGTAACATGTAATCCACGAGTAACTCGCGTGTCTCGTTCGTCTTCATTACAGCTGTGCACAATTTTACAAAAAGTAAAAGTAAT
Organism: Ceratosolen solmsi marchali; assembly: GCF_000503995.2. Lineage (NCBI taxonomy): Eukaryota > Metazoa > Arthropoda > Insecta > Hymenoptera > Agaonidae > Ceratosolen > Ceratosolen solmsi. The sequence continues at coordinate 2,473,422 of NW_011948430.1, forward strand.
TTACTCCCGTCGCACGACGCATAATGCACTTCTCGGCCAATTCAAATGCAAAGTGGAACGATAATCCAAGTGCCCTAATGACTTATCGATTAATAATTAACGCGCACATACGCACCCTCGCCAAACTTTGTTCACGCACACCGATACATTATTGCAACAATAAATGCGGATAGTATCGTTATAGAAGGGAAAAAAAAAAAAAAAAACCTTGTTGATGTTCGAGGCCGTGGTTCAGCTGTTTAAGTTCCTGCGCACCAAATTGCACTGATCTCGTTACTCCACTCCACTTTACCACAAAGAAGTGTTTAACATAGTGTGTAAACATACGCAAATAATGGCCTATACGCGCGCGTATGCATACGCATACATGTACATATATGTGAGCGCGCGCTCGACTATATATATGCATATAAATGTCTTCAAATAATAATAGTAAATACGTATATCTAGTATTTTGGAGGATATCGGGCCTCCTTTTGCACGACCTACTGCTGCTAACCGATGCGCCACCTACGCAACGTGACGATACATATTTTCTTCGCTATAGTTACAATCAATCCCGCCTTTTTTTTTTTTTGCTCTCTCCTACTCTGCCAAACGCGCCTTTATCGCCACGAATAACGAATCAAAGTCGCCGTCGCGATTGCTCTCCCTTACTTTTGGAGGGCCATTCGCTACCCCCAATATCAGCCTCGTCCATTGCAACGACGACAAGGATAGATAGGCTCGACCGAGTGCCATACTCAATTTCGGCTCGAATTCAAATTTCAAATTTGTTATTAACTTCGGCTGTTGGTTGGTTTGGCTTCTGCTAGTGTAAGCGACGTGTACGACGTGTCACGATGGGAAACTAAATTCCCCCCGGGTGGGTGAGGGGGGGGGGACGATGCCATTCGATCATTAGGGCGTTACGCGTCGTTTGGCTCGAAGAGTCGCCGCCGTCGCCGCCGTCGCCGCCGTCGCCGCCACCGCCACCACCACCACCACCACCACCACCACCACCACCACCACCACCACCAACGCTACCGCCGCTGCTGCCATCGTCATCGTCATCATCATCATCACCATCACCATCACCATCACGGCCACCGTCACCGCCACCACGAGACCTCGGATGGCCGTGGCACATTGGCCATTTGTTGGTACTAAGGCGCGCTACTCTATCCCCATTATCACTGCCGAGCACTTCTGCAATTTGGGCGGGCGCGCGGTCTACGGGCATTCGTTTGGATGTGGTATTTATCGGGCATTAATTCGAGGGAGGCCACCACAGACGGATTTGATCCACGGATCAAAATCTCCTGAATTTTAAGGACAGAGTGATTGTAGCGAGCCAACCACTGCTTTCCCTCGTCTCAAGGCGATGCCCGTCCCCGACGCCTAATCCACATGCTTGAGTCGTACCATTAATCGCTTGCCGTTTAAATATAAAGCCGCGTGCTTGCGCAATGGATAAGGCTAAAATTAATAACGAGGTAAGTCCTATTCTCTTAATGTTAAATATAATTTTGCGATCAGCTTAGCCTAGCTGCTATTATTAATCGGCCGCGCCTCTTATCGCCACTTATCGTATCCAATGCGCTTAGTCAAGGTTATTAAACTCTCGTAATTATATCCGGGATTTTTCATTGGTGAATTATGGTCGTTAATTATTTTACAGCGCATAGTTGACGAATATTCGACGATATGTCGGGCATTATCGTGTATTATCGTGCGTCGGATACGCGTTGGAGAGAGGCTGCCTTTTAACATAACCAAGAAATCAGCATCAACGAGGTAGATACACTGTCATTATTATTTCAGATAATACTTATGCGGAAGGATGTCGGTCAGGTACGAGGGCAGCTTATTAAGAAGCTTACGAGGGATTCTCTCAAGTTACGACAAAAGAAAGGCACGGAGGCGCAGCGGCTGAAAAACTTAAGAAAAGCGAAGAGAATGATAGCCGAGATTCTTGAGATTAAGAAAATAAAGAAGGACGAGATTACGAAACTCGTGTTGAAAAATACATTGGCATTGAATGAAGTTCTTGGCGATAGCAATTCAAAGCCACTGACTCGTATTATAGCAAGAATTGGAAATCACAAAAGCTTTTCGACCAAAATAAGCGAATTCAAAAGTAAGTATCCTAACTATATGAATTTCTTAGGGCCGGGAAGAAAGCTTAGGGCAAAGCTCGAACGAAAAGGCCTATCGACGATGGAAATTAATAGTAGCGAGGATCCCGGTGCTATTGTCGAGAATGATAAATCCAAGGAAATGGAGCGTACGGTGGCCGATGAAGAAAGCGACGACAGTGTAGAAAGTGGCGATGATTCGAATGGGAACGATAGTAAATGTTTGGAAAATAATGACATAGGCAATGCCGATAGCGAAAATGAAAGCGTAATGGCATCGGACTGCGAGAATAATGATATAAACGAAGAGGCGGTGGAAAATAGAGTAGACGAATCGGAGAGAGAAACATCATTGGCTGAGAAGTCAATGAAAATTATGGATAATACGGAAAAGTTGAAGGATTCGAAACCTGAGGTTACAAAGAAACCGACTGACGTTCTTAAAGCAGTTACTAAGCAAGCCATTGTTAAAAGACTTGAGGATCTGCTGTTAGAAGCTGATGATAATTCTAAGTTGGATGACAATTTGGAAATTAGTACAGAATTTGTTGAAGAAAGCATCGATGTTAAAAGGGAGATAGATTCTTTCTTCTTAATGGAAGATGGGGAAACAAATTATTTAACTTTAGCATCTTCTACGAATAATTCGGTTAATGCGAAAGGCAATTCTAACAATAATAATACAAGTAAATTTCACAGGCAAAGGTTTCAGCAAGATAGTAATAATTCCTTCGACCGAAAATTTAGGAATAACGATTACCAATTCAATTCCAATAAATCTAATACAAAGTGGAAACATCAAAACAGAATCCCAGGACCGTACGAACGGGAAAACAGAAGAAGTAGAAGAGCCCTCAAACATTTTAATAACGATTACAAAGATGATTCGAATTCCGATAAAAGATATTCAAAATCTAATTTTGAAGAAAAAAGTAATAATACGCCTTTACATCCATCGTGGGAAGCTAAGAGAAAACAGCAGGACATTTTGAAGCAAGGCTTTCAGGGGAAAAAAATTGTTTTCAGTGATACGTAAAATAGCATTTATTACGTTATTCATTTTGTAATATATTTTGTACATATATTAGTTATTTATAAAATAAAATCGGAAGACAATCTTCAATTTTTTCTTATTTTCTTTTTAACATTTATTATTGCTGCAAGTAGAAAGAAGGGAATTTTTAAGAAATAAGATTTTAAAAATTATTATTTACTCTGCGAACTTACAGTTATATTGTATATGCGTAGGAAAATAGGTTGAATTCTATTTGAATTCAATTATACGGATGCTTTTATTTAACTTTATTTAATTTTGTGCTCTAGGCACTATACTAAGAACTCAGTACCGAGAATAAAATGAAATAAAAAAGAACAGAAGAAGAGACAGACCGAAATATTTTGAAACAATTGTAAATATCATGTATTTGCATTCTGTTGTAATTTTTTGTTGTTTTATTGTTTTTCTTCAATTATAATTATTATTATAATTATTATTATTATTATTATTATCATCATCAATATCATCAACTTGGTTATCAATCAAAGAAATGGTAAAAACTTTTATTTACTCTGAAATGATTAGTTTGCATTGCGAATAACATTGTTTGGAAAGTAACGAAATATACAAAATTATAATGGACGGGAATGCGGAAGAGCT
>NW_011948430.1:2477230-2487255 GCF_000503995.2 Ceratosolen solmsi marchali
CCATTCCTGCACTCCGCGCCCAAATCGAGCGAAAATTTTGCAAACCGATAAGGGGCAAGTGAAAATTGCGCGGAAGTGTGCATTATTTCTTTTTCGATAAAGTTCGCTGTTTCTCAGCGTGAGTAACGAGCTGCGAGTCGACTGGCAGTCCCTTTCTACGGCGCACAGCGTCGATGTACCTCTTGGCACGATTTCCGCTATCTGCCTTCTCACCGAAGTGCAGATATTCCTCCTCCGTCGACGGCACCCAGAAAGGATTCTGCTCGATGACCTGAAATGTCACACATACACGAGAGCGTGAGAATTTTTCAAGTACACATACATCGTTCGATCTTATCCGGGAGGCACGTGGCTAGCGGCATTTTTTTTATTTTTATTTTTTTTCGTTTTTACTTTTCGTTTTTTCTGTTTTTTTTCTTCTACGTACTCCAAGCGATATTGTTATGGTAATAAACTATAAAAGTCTAAAGAAGACGAAGACTTTGATTTGTTTAGTCGTTCGTGCTTGATAAAATGATTTATCGGTGAGATTAAAAGTTCGGTAAAACAACAAGCAAAGAAACAACGCAAAAAACGAAAAATGCTTTAATACTTATTGAAAATAAATGTTGTAAGAAATAGTCGACGTACTGTCGTTCATACGTTTGATTATTCGCTAAAACATATTTCTTACAAAAGCAACAATTTTTAATTAATACCATTACATTTTATTTTACAATTATCGTTCGATTATTTCAGCTTTAGCGCTCCTTCGTAAATTCAAATTATTTTACAAATATGAAATGATTATTATTCCATGGTAATTGTACGATTCGTATCTTCGTTTTATATAACATAAATAATTTAAATATTCTTATAAGTATAATTAATATTGTAAATGCGTGTGCGCACGCCGACGCACAGTATGCGATTTGAAAGTTTGAAGTTTAAAATTAAATTCTACATTTAAATAAAAATTTAATTTAAGTGGTTGTTACCATATTTGGCTGGCTTCAATTAAAATACTATGCAAGAATTTTGTAAACGCCATTTGATTATAAAATCTATTCTATATTTTATTTTGTGCACATAATTTATATATTATTGTTATTGTTATTGTTATTGTTGTTATTATTATTATTATTATTATTATTGTTATTATAGACGTCTAATGCTAGATATGTTTTATTTTTAGAAAATAATTAAGACGTTGATTTTTTAAGTCAATTTTATTTGACTGGTATCAATAATTGTAATGGTATTTCATTAAATTATTAATGGGAAAATCATTTGGAACAGTTAAGATTATCGAAAGATTATATTCACATTGGACAATTATTAATGTCTTCAAATATTACAGAATGGCGATGTTTCGCATTATTCTTATTATTTAACATTAGCTTCGTCAAAAGTGCCAAATGAATAATGCATATTTTTATTAAAGAAATATTGATTTAAAGTTAAGAGAACGTTTACTTGGCATTAAATAATATATTAATAATGAAAAGTACGAAACCTCTTAAGAATGTTGAACAATTTGCTTAACTAAACCAACAGTCCGATTATTCATAAAATATTCCATTATTTATATTCAAGGTACGTCGATGTCAAGTTTACGGTTTTCTACGGTCTAACAATGTATAATTACGTAAAATTAAAAATACCTATATATATATATATATATATATATATATATCCGCAGTCACTGAGCACCATAAAAACAATTAGAATTTATAATTATAATAGTTTATCTGATATTTTAAAGCAATGCTAATGAGCTACGAATTTGTAATTGAGAGATTAAAGTTTACAGTCGATAAGGAAGGTGCCGTTGGTGGTCGATATTACAGATATTTAATTGTAGGATATTAAAATATTTAAATTTAATTATTTTCTCCAATAATGATAAAACTTTCTAATTAAATAAACATGTAAACGAATATATAGTAATTTGGATAAAATGTTCAAATTCATTATAAATCATTTAGATATTCTATCTATGCTGTTAGTTTAATTAATATCAATTTAAATTTATCGTTTCGTGAAATGCAAATATTTATAATGGCTCCCCCCCCCCCCCCCAATAAATTCTATCTAGCTTGTATAAATATATGAGCATTCCGACAATTCTTATTGCCACATTCGAATAATTTCGCTCCATAAACATTTGTAAGTAGCAATATAAATAAATCATAATTAAAAACAACTTTTTTTTCTTCAAAATTAAATATAACTACATTTATTTATAATTCATGTTATTTTCAGAATTTTTTAATAAAATATTTATATGACATTTTTATGTAATAAATGTAAAAATTATTTCACGCAATATAATAAAATAAATAGTAAATAATAAATTTAAGTATTCATATCAAAAGTGATGAGTTGGTCTTTAATTTGGACGTTAAAGAAATAATAAATTAAATAAATTTATGTTGATACTATTGTTTATATATTATACAATTACATTATAATAAAAGCAGATATTGATATTAATAATGTAACGATAAAGTGTGGCTAATTGCTCGACCAAATAAAAATGCCGAGTTGTGTACAATGTATATTCGCTACGAACGAAATGCGATTTCATTTGGTAAATCGAAAAATGTGAATTTCGTGAACCGTTGCCGTTGCAGTCCCCACCTAATTAATGGCTACATATATAACAAAAATATATTTCCTTCCACTTTGTGTAAAAATGGAAATTGTTTTCGGCTCATTATATGCGCGAAGACGGCATAATAAGGAGGACAGATAAAAAGAGAGTGGAAGAGAGAGAGAGAGAGAGAGAGAGAGAGAGAGAGGGAGAGAATGATAGCAGGAAAGGAAGGGTAGGGTAGGCAAGCGAACTCCAGTATATATAAATATCCGTAAGATGGTAGATAATTCGTAGGAGCCAGAGTGAGCTACCGGAATTTCGTGAATGAAAGGCCGACAGACAGAGAGAGAGAGAGAGAGAGAGAGAGAGAGAGAGAGAGAATGAGAGGGAGGGAAAGAAAGCGAGAAGTGCGCGAGCAGCCTGCCACGAATACAAACAGCCTAAAAAGCCGCCTTTGCCGCTATGGCCCCCCGGGACAAGACTTTATCTGTCCCGGGGCCTTGCGTAAGCCGGTAGCACTCCGAATTAGGCCCTTTCTTCTTCTCCAATCTTCTTTCAAGACTCGTCGGCTCTCTATCCCCTCCTCACCTCGTGTCCCTGCCGCTTTACCAAGACCAAGTCGCTCGCTCCTCCATCGACATTCCTTTTTTACACTCTTTTCTTTCTTCGGCCTCCTTCTCCCCCATCATCAACCTCCCCCCTCCCCTCACCCTTATTACCATACTCTGCACTGCTCTGCTCTGCTCTGCTCTCTCTCTCTCTCTCTCTCTCTCTCCCTCTCTCTTTGCTCTCCCTCTTTAACACCTTCGTTATCGACCACTTCAACTTTTTGTTTCCTTTTTCAACTTTATGCGCACATCTACACGATCGCGACGAAAATTACACACGCTACTCGGGGCCTTTCCTTCTTAAATTATTGCATTACATTTCATGAAGTGAAAAGTTCGTTTACAACCTTTTTCGTACGGATTCTCTCCGCTATATTCTTTTCATTTGCTTTGCTCGTCCATCGTAATAAAAGTAATTAATTGCATTGCGCATTTTAATGTACGCGATGTTCTTTTACTGTGCGACAAAATTCGAAAGTTTAATGTGGAATTCGAGCGATTATTATTGCCGTAGCCTTCGAGTGGCCAAAACCAAGAACGCGACATTATTGACCGCAGTCCCATTTTGCAGACGAAACAAAAAATACAATGAATCTGCCAACACAGAGGCTTTTCAGCCTGTCGATTTTGAAGTTGAAAATGAAATCTCGAGAAATAATATTTGCCAAATCCAATATCATAAATTCAGCGTTATTTTTATTCAAAGCATTTGTACTTTAATTCATTTTTTGTTTTTCAAAAATGTCATAAAGCTGTTGAAACTTCAGGCGCACGAAAAGAAAGCGAGAAGTGCGCGAGCAGCCTGCCACGAATACAAACAGCCTAAAAAGCCGCCTTTGCCGCTATGGCCCCCCGGGACAAGACTTTATCTGTCCCGGGGCCTTGCGTAAGCCGGTAGCACTCCGAATTAGGCCCTTTCTTCTTCTCCAATCTTCTTTCAAGACTCGTCGGCTCTCTATCCCCTCCTCACCTCGTGTCCCTGCCGCTTTACCAAGACCAAGTCGCTCGCTCCTCCATCGACATTCCTTTTTTACACTCTTTTCTTTCTTCGGCCTCCTTCTCCCCCATCATCAACCTCCCCCCTCCCCTCACCCTTATTACCATACTCTGCACTGCTCTGCTCTGCTCTGCTCTCTCTCTCTCTCTCTCTCTCTCTCCCTCTCTCTTTGCTCTCCCTCTTTAACACCTTCGTTATCGACCACTTCAACTTTTTGTTTCCTTTTTCAACTTTATGCGCACATCTACACGATCGCGACGAAAATTACACACGCTACTCGGGGCCTTTCCTTCTTAAATTATTGCATTACATTTCATGAAGTGAAAAGTTCGTTTACAACCTTTTTCGTACGGATTCTCTCCGCTATATTCTTTTCATTTGCTTTGCTCGTCCATCGTAATAAAAGTAATTAATTGCATTGCGCATTTTAATGTACGCGATGTTCTTTTACTGTGCGACAAAATTCGAAAGTTTAATGTGGAATTCGAGCGATTATTATTGCCGTAGCCTTCGAGTGGCCAAAACCAAGAACGCGACATTATTGACCGCAGTCCCATTTTGCAGACGAAACAAAAAATACAATGAATCTGCCAACACAGAGGCTTTTCAGCCTGTCGATTTTGAAGTTGAAAATGAAATCTCGAGAAATAATATTTGCCAAATCCAATATCATAAATTCAGCGTTATTTTTATTCAAAGCATTTGTACTTTAATTCATTTTTTGTTTTTCAAAAATGTCATAAAGCTGTTGAAACTTCAGGCGCACGAGAAGGGAATATAAATAAATGTACAAGAAAATCTTCAAAGCTAAATAATTATTCAGAAGGTGGCTACTAATTTTACACTTTTTTTCTTATATATTTTTTGTCAGTAGATTTAATACGATACCATCTAAATCCTTTCAAGTTCATTTTTATTTTATTTCTCAAAGTTCAAAGATATAAGCTTACGATCCATATAAATTTAATTTAAAAATTGGATGGTTAAAATGTCGGTTAATATTCTTTTACAAGCTTTTCTTCTTTTTTTTTTTTTTTTTTTTTTTTTTTTAAAGTTATACAAGTCATGAATAAGAAGAGTTTTAAAAGTAAACGTTTTTTAAAGCACTTATCAACCGAAATGTGTATGCGCGTAAAAGATATTTTTGATAAGCATTCACATATCTTGTACAAATTTCGAGATAATTGCAAGAAGTTGTTGTTTAAGGCATTAAAATTTATTTAATAGATTATCCTTTGAAATTATAATTACTTATGTATTGCTAATATTTGAAAATATACGGTATATCGAATAATATTACGTACGACAATTAACAGTCGGCATAATATGCTAATTTCATATGCTTTAAAACAAAATCGTATATATTGGTCTTTGGAAAAATTAGTTTGAAAATTATTTTAAAATAATGATTTTAATTACAATCGTTCAAAAAAAAAAAAAAAAAAAAAAAAAAAAAAAAAAAAAAAAAAAAAAAAAATTATTATTTCAATTTAAATGTATAATTTTTATTTAAATAATGCCAATGGATTACTGTATATTTTTCATATTTTCGTTTGTTCGGAATGTAAAAAATGTTTTTCTGTCCACATTATTAAACAATACTTAAACATGTTTATATTAAATATATTAAAATAATAATTTCTTGTTGTATATAGTTTGCTTGGAATATCTTATATAAAACACTTGTCGTTAACTATAATTGAATTTAAAATGTAGAATATTGAAATTAGATTTTATATGCAGAGAATAAACGACATTAGATAATATTGATTTAAATAAATATATTTTTTGTGATTTCATAACATTGATAACATTAATCAATGTTGTCTTACTATAATTATCAATTGATATACATATTTGTGTGCATAACTTTAATAAGAATTAAGTGTTATAAAATATGCCAATAATTAATAAGCAAGTTTTTCGATAATTAATAATCATGATTATTATTGATATTCTTTTTATTTTACCGTCATAATCATAATTTTTAACGTTTAGAAAAAATTATGTAATTAGCAAAGAAAATAAAAATTTCTTTACGTAAGTATGAAATAAAATCAAAAGGAAAACAAATATTAAAAATATTTTATATATTCATATATTAGGATAAACGAATTCTACGCATTTTTGTTCATACCGCGTATAGTTCTCTTTTCTTAAAATTCTTAAAATAACTGAAATTGTACACGGCGGAAACATTTCTAAAATAATAATCATCATTGTATCTAAATATGAAAAATATTATGATATAAAATGCATTCGGTTATTCGGTTAAAATTTCTTTCGTTATTTTCATATTAGCACACCTAGAAAGAAAAAATCATTAAACCAATACATTAAAAGAGACAAAATAAAAGAATTAAAAATAAAAATTCAATAAATAAATAAAGTTGAGAAATACAATGGATCCGAGAGATAATGTTTACGTTTTATTATTTTTAATAATAATCAATGTAATGTTATATTTGATTCTAGTTTGCAATAATTGATGCGTACTATTATTATTAATTATTAATTATTAATAATACGTAATTATATTATTTTGTAAATTCGCTTATTCGTTTGTATTTCAGCGAATTGAATTTTTCAATCGATAAATATTATTGGAAGTGTTGTTGCGGAATGTACGGTTGACTTTGAACGATATCGAGGGTGGAATTTGCATAATAATATATTTTTAATGCATTAAAAGGAAAAGTAAAAGTGCTTTATAAGTTATATAAATTTCCAAATTCATGTTCCAAAGTATGTCGAGAACGAACGGTGAACATTGAATTCGATTCAATTGAATTAAAATGTAGGCGGCATCAATGCACATTTCAATATCTAGTTAAAAAAAAAAAAAAAAAAAAAAAAGGCTGATTGTTTATAAGACATATAGATGACGAAATAAAAAAATAATATACCAATGATCGTTCAGTTGTGTAAATCCACGTTTTACGAGTAAGGAATAGAGTTTTATGGAGAAGCACTCGGTCGCGAATGAGTGAATTAATATTTCTGGCAGCGCACAATAAATATTCGTGAAATATGAAATACTCCAGTAGTATATGGCTGCGACGGTGAAAAGGATCTACGAAGGACAAGGGGGATGAGGGTAGGGGGGGGGGTCAGGCGGTAGGGTGTATAAGGGTAGGGGGAGATAGATAGTCGTGGCTGTAGGCGCTCTCTCGTCTCTCTTTCTCTCTCTTTTTTGATCCGAGAGTTTTCTCAGGGGTCCCGTATTGAAATTTCTAAGACGCGGACACCTGCCTCTGGATTCCCAGGAGGCGAGAGTCGAGAGGCGGAGGTGGAGATGGAGCGAGAGCAAAAGCAGGAGCACGCGGAGGAGATGGAGGCGGCCAAGGCGAGGACGAAGATGGAGATGGAGATGGAGATGGAGATGGAGATGGAGATGGAGGTGGAGGTGGAGGTGGAGGCGAGGAGGAGGATGCCAGTGGAATAGATGCTGCGGAGATCCACCGGCGCGAGCGCGAGCAGATGGTAGAGGGGCGAGTTTTTGTTTCGGGGGAGAGATTTGTTTTCATGGGCAACCTGCCGTGGCTCACGCCGCGCGCGTCGCACCGACGTCTTCCTGCGGGGGCTCACCACGGAAATATCCAACTGAAAAATACGTATAGGAAGTGCTCTATGGGAAAAAGCCACGTCACGGAGAGCCAGTGCCTCATTCGGAGTGGGAGAGCCTGTAAGAGAGAGAGAGGGAGAGAGAGAGAGAGAGAGAGAGAGAGAGAGGGGAAGAGGACCAGTTTTTCGGAGAGCTTTTTACAACTTGTTGAGCCTCTCTCGTTCTCCTCACCGCGCGCTCTCGGCTTCATTCACCAACTCATTCTTGTTTACAGGAAGTTCCTCCTCAGCGCTTTCCTTCCTTGGCGATGTCGCATCTCCTTCTCTCAATGCTTCCACTCGTTCGTCTCCCCATGTAATGCACTCTCGCCCCTCCGCCCCTCCATTATTACGCACCTTCTTCTGCACCTTCTCTCCTCTGCTGCATGCATGATTATATTTAATTATATCACGCTACCGAGAAAAATCCTTTTATTATTCGAGCACAATCATGCTCATGGATCTTTTTATCGAAGGCTCTTTTTATATTTCGTCCATTAGCGCGTGTCCCCGTACGTGCGCCTGCCTTTTTTTAACGATAAATTCAATTTGTTCAATGCGAGAACCTTGTTATACTTGTCATTAGGCGAGTTGCACATGTCTTTCCTCTGTTCTATCTACTTCTTCTCGCATAAACCTAATTTGGCATAGTTATTTCACTTTCTCGTAAAACTATTCAGTTTCGTTTATTTTCCATTTTACCGGTTTTTATTCCAAACAGGCTGACTAAGAACGAGATTTATAAAGCCTTATCGAAAAAAAACAAAATAAAAAAAAAAAAACAAACAAACAAACAAAAAAATTAGTTTATAATTTATGTATTTTTTGTTTTTTAAGTAGGTTTATCAAATTATATTCCCTACTCCCGCGTCTACGACCACTTATAATGTTGTATAATTTCTTCAATCGCTATGATATAATTATTGTATTGCTATCGATATACAAACACTAAAGCAATTTCATACAACCGAGTAAAATTTTCATTTACAAAATTAGATTTGAATTGATTAATTTGAAACCTTTAAAAAACTTTATTGAAGTCAGTGAGAAATAAATGTAAAGTAAAACATAAAGCTGTGTTGGACGTAAAATAATAAGTTTCTTATAAGACTATACTTTATTATCTTCATTATGATGGCTTAAATAAACAAGAGAAGACTTAAACATCTTGACGTTGATTGAACACATGTCTTCCTTGTATAATTAATTTTGTTTATTAGTTACAATATTTTAAAGAATCGGCTTGAATATGACGGCTAATCGGACGGCGATTAACCAGGCAATTAACATAGATAGCAAACTTGTCTGAACTATTTAACATTTGTAAGATTAAGAGAATAATTGAATAACGACTGGTTACGATTTACGAGAAACGCCGTACAGGGAATTCGTTTTCGCACCCTCTCTCTCTCTCTCTCTCTCTCTCTCTCTCTCTCTCTCTCTGTCTTTTTCTCTTCACAATAGATCTATGGAATCGATCTATTGTTTCGTTAGCCATTCCATGCATACATTAATATAATAGGCGCATTCATTAACGTAACCAATTTGTAGAATTATACCGAGCAAAGTGCGTTCCAATTAAATTCCTAATACACTTGTTTCCTTATGCCCTTGGCAGTGTTGAGCCTAGTTTAGCTCTCGATAATGATTTAGCAAAATTAGCCGTCTACCAGGACCCATCATTTAAATGTACTATTTTGTATTCATTATGCAATCCAGCGCTTCCCCGAGGCTGTGCGTGATACGTTTCACAAGAAGGCGAGTGCAAGAAGCTCGTAGACAAGGACAATTATGGGTGACGATCTCGGCATCTCGGGTTTGCCTGGGAGGGTCACGGCGAGTTGCATGGGAATTCCTCGGCGACCGCTTCAACCATCTGGGCCGATAATTAACAGTTTCGAATGGACGAGTGGACGGATGGCGACTCTATGATGCATGGGCGCGAGGGGAGAGAGCGATTCTAATGACGACGAGGAGGTTGCGCTGAATAAAAGGGGACGGTGGTGAGGCTAGGGCTCTTGATTTTCGAGGCGGAAGCAAGAATTAACGCGGGAGAGACAGAGGGGAAAGAAAGATAGAGTGGCGGAATGGGTAACAAGAAGAAGAAGAAGAAGAAGAAGAAGAGAAGGAGGATGAGGTGGAGAAGGAGGAGGAGGTTGAGAAGGAGAAGGAGGAAGAAGGAGGAGGAGGAGGAGGAGAAAGAAGGAGGAGGAGGAGGAGGAGGAGGAGGAGGAGGAGG
>NW_011948430.1:2488413-2491739 GCF_000503995.2 Ceratosolen solmsi marchali
ACCGCTCTTGTATTCATTATGCAATCCAGCGCTTCCCCGAGGCTGTGCGTGATACGTTTCACAAGAAGGCGAGTGCAAGAAGCTCGTAGACAAGGACAATTATGGGTGACGATCTCGGCATCTCGGGTTTGCCTGGGAGGGTCACGGCGAGTTGCATGGGAATTCCTCGGCGACCGCTTCAACCATCTGGGCCGATAATTAACAGTTTCGAATGGACGAGTGGACGGATGGCGACTCTATGATGCATGGGCGCGAGGGGAGAGAGCGATTCTAATGACGACGAGGAGGTTGCGCTGAATAAAAGGGGACGGTGGTGAGGCTAGGGCTCTTGATTTTCGAGGCGGAAGCAAGAATTAACGCGGGAGAGACAGAGGGGAAAGAAAGATAGAGTGGCGGAATGGGTAACAAGAAGAAGAAGAAGAAGAAGAAGAAGAAGAAGAAGAAGAAGAAGAAGAAGAAGAAGAGAAGGAGAAGAAGAGAAGGTGGAGGAGGTGGAGAAGGAGAAGGAGGAGGAGGAGGAGGAGGAGGAGGTAGAGGAAGAAGAAGTAGAAGAAGCTTCCGTAAGCAAGAATTAACGCGGGAGAGACAGAGGGGAAAGAAAGATAGAGTGGCGGAATGGGTAACAAGAAGAAGAAGAAGAAGAAGAAGAAGAGAAGGAGGATGAGGTGGAGAAGGAGGAGGAGGTTGAGAAGGAGAAGGAGGAAGAAGGAGGAGGAGGAGGAGGAGAAAGAAGGAGGAGGAGGAGGAGGAGGAGGAGGAGGAGGAGGAGGAGGAGGAGGAGGAGGAGGAGGAGGAGGAGGAGGAGGAGGAGGAGGAGGAGGAGGAGGAGGAGGAGGAGGAGGAGGAGGAGGAGGAGGAGGAGGAGGAGGAGGAGGAGGAGGAGGAGGAGGAGGAGGAGGAGGAGGAGGAGGAGGAGGAGGAGGAGGAGGAGGAGGAGGAGGAGGAGGAGGAGGAGGAGGAGGAGGAGGAGGAGGAGGAGGAGGAGGAGGAGGAGGAGGAGGAGGAGGAGGAGGAGGAGGAGGAGGAGGAGGAGGAGGAGGAGGAGGAGGAGGAGGAGGAGGAGGAGGAGGAGGAGGAGGAGGAGGAGGAGGAGGAGGAGGAGGAGGAGGAGGAGGAGGAGGAGGAGGAGGAGGAGGAGGAGGAGGAGGAGGAGGAGGAGGAGGAGGAGGAGGAGGAGGAGGAGGAGGAGGAGGAGGAGGAGGAGGAGGAGGAGGAGGAGGAGGAGGAGGAGGAGGAGGAGGAGGAGGAGGAGGAGGAGGAGGAGGAGGAGGAGGAGGAGGAGGAGGAGGAGGAGGAGGAGGAGGAGGAGGAGGAGGAGGAGGAGGAGGAGGAGGAGGAGGAGGAGGAGGAGGAGGAGGAGGAGGAGGAGGAGGAGGAGGAGGAGGAGGAGGAGGAGGAGGAGGAGGAGGAGGAGGAGGAGGAGGAGGAGGAGGAGGAGGAGGAGGAGGAGGAGGTAGAGGAAGAAGAAGTAGAAGAAGCTTCC
Source organism: Ceratosolen solmsi marchali (assembly GCF_000503995.2). Lineage (NCBI taxonomy): Eukaryota > Metazoa > Arthropoda > Insecta > Hymenoptera > Agaonidae > Ceratosolen > Ceratosolen solmsi. Next base: position 2,489,897 of record NW_011948430.1, read on the forward strand.
GTACCTGTCACCCGAACCCTTCTCGCCACCTCTTACTCGAGTCCACTGACTAAAATAGACACCTGGAGCTTTCCTTTTCCCAGGCATGGTCCAATCGCTTTGCAAGCCAAAAGTCATCGATAACTTGACTTGGTGCCCTCATTCAATGCACTTATACTCTGCGTCAGCATCGACATCGCAAGTCCTTTTTTTTCTTCTTCTATATATATATATATATATATATATATATATATATGTATATATATATATATATATTTTTTTTTTTAAATCTGAATTCCGGCGTGACCGAAAGGCAGAGGGCGGAGTTAAGGCACCGGAGGGGTGGCTGGTTGGTTGGGTGGGAGGCTGGCAGGGAGGAGGGAACTAAAGGCTCCTGTCACCGCTCTATTGTCAAGGCATTGTCAAGTCAACAATGTCACCGCGGGAGCTTGAAACTTACACCCCGTCTTCTCTCGGTCTTGGCTTTTCTCTCTCCCTCGAGTCTCGGACGCTCTGCGCCACTCTCCGGGGCATCCGCGCATCAAGCAACGTCCTCTGCAGCCGAGCCCAGCCGAGCCCAGCCGATCGGCCGATTTCACGCGTACGTACGGATTCTTGGAAGTCGGCCCTAGCCAGCGGACGTCCAGCTGGGAATGACGCGAGACCGGGAACCCCCGCGGCGCCGCTAATGCCCGCCTTTCCAGAAAGTGTGTCCCCAGCTCCTCGTCGTGCGCGCCTCGTACGCCTCGCCGCTCGCCGTTCCACGGGCTGCCGAATCCTTTGACCAATGGACAATACCGAATTCCTAAGAGCCGCAGAAGAGGCTTCTTCCGTGTAATTGAGAAATACACTTTTTGTTGTGACCCGAGTTGTCAACAGTGCGCGCGACCATTTTTACGGTGCCGAGGGAACTAGCTCCGGTCCCTTTTCCCGGTAGCGATATATTTTCCGTTCGCCCCGCATTCCCATTATTGCGGCTCCGCCGTCACATCCCCGGCCGGTTATTCGTTCGACATTACGAGATGCTTAACGGCCACGCGGGGTTTCCTCGCTACCAACGTACTTTCCCACCCTCTCTCGTCTTGAATGTATGGGCAATGCGCAGCGGAATGCGCAATGCGCGTAGCGGGACGATGCCGATGTTGCGTCCCTCGACGAATATTCCGATCCCTCCACGACTTAAGCGCGTCTCGCGTCCTCGTCACTCGGCCCCGCACGGCGAATGATTCAAGCAGGCGAATTAGCCGGGCAGACATGCCGGGGGTGTAACAGCTTGCCTCCTCCAACGGCCACTCGCCCCGACTCGCCCCGACTCGCCCCGAATCGTCCATCAACTCCCAGCTTAGCGAACTTTCGAGTCGCGCGCGGTCACTCCTCGCTAGCGCAACTCCCATTCGCCTCCTTTGCCCCTCTGTCGTACGATAAAAGCTCTTATCAACGGGAGCGTCCTTCCATCGAGGAGAAACGAGGTCGTTGCTCACATTGCATTTCCACCATCGATCGCCGTCTTCCACAATAATCGTGTGATAATGCCTATTGGTGAAATACCAGGAATCAATTTCATAAAGACGCATTAGCTCAAATTTATTCGATTTCGTCGGGCTTGATTCCTCTTCCTCGTTAGCCGAAAGCCTATACGAACAAAATTTTCGAGAAGTTCGCTCGACGTTTATTCGTCAATTTCTTTCCCTGAGTCAAGCAAATAAATATCAGCGTACGATTAGCCACGCGCGCATATATATATATATATATATATATATATATATATATAGATATATATACATACATACATATAAACATATAAACATATAAACATATAAACATATAAACATCTATGGATGAGATTAACTTCTATATGGCAGTC